>NC_081241.1:867500-1082500 GCF_902713425.1 Acipenser ruthenus | reverse complement strand
TTGAGTAACTGTGATAACAAGAAGCGGTCGGGATGATTTCAAACAGCATGAAAAGATAAGGGGCCGGTCTAAAGAAAGAGAAAGAAAAATGACATTTGAAGCGCTGTACTCTTTAACAACGGACTTGTTTCAATTGTGTTGCAGAGGAGAAACCCAGCTAACTGAGGAACGAGTGATTCAGTAGAGAGAGGCATGGACCCGACTCCAAGGAGAAGAAGAAGGAGTAAAGAGAATGACCCTCCTGATATGTCACAAGAGCCTGCCAGGTACTGAAAGTCTTTTCTTATTAGTTCACGGTGTGGCGGCATGCTGAATAATACCTTTACTAAGAAGCTGTTCAGGAATCCAAATCACTGAGCTGAGTCTCAAGCCCAGGGTTAGAGTCCAGACCTCTCTGTGCTTTACAATGCTTCCCTGTACTTTACCAGACCTCTCTGTGCTTTACAATGCTTCCCTATGCTTTACCAGACCTCTCTGTGCTTTACAATGCTTCCCTGTGCTTTACCAGACCTCCCTGTGCTTTACAATGCTTCCCTATGCTTTACCACACCTCCCTGTGCCTTACAATGCTTCCCTATGCTTTACCACACCTCTCTGTGCTTTACAATGCTTCCCTATGCTTTACCACACCTCTCTGTGCTTTACAATGCTTCCCTATGCTTTACCAGACCTCTCTGTGCTTTACAATGCTTCCCTATGCTTTACAAGACCTCCCTGTGCTTTACAATGCTTCCCTATGCTTTACCAGACCTCTCTGTGCTTTACAATGCTTCCTTATTCTTTACCAGACCTCTCTGTGGTTTACAATGCTTCCCTATGCTTTACCAGAACTCTGTGCTTTACAATGCTTCCCTATGCTTTACCAGACCCCTCTGTGTTTTACAATGCTTCCCTATGCTTTACCACACCTCTCTGTGGTTTACAATGCTTCCCTATTCTTTACCAGACCTCTCTGTGCTTTACAATGCTTCCCTATGCTTTACCACACCTCTCTGAGCTTTACAATGCTTCCCTATGCTTTACCAGACCTCTCTGTGCTTTACAATGCTTCCCTATGCTTTAACAGACCCCTCTGTGTTTTACAATGCTTCCCTATGCTTTACCACACCTCTCTGTGGTTTACAATGCTTCCCTATTCTTTACCAGACCTCTCTGTGCTTTACAATGCTTCCCAATGCTTTACCAGACCTCTCTGTGCTTTACAATGCTTCCCTATGCTTTACCAGACCTCTCTGTGCTTTACAATGCTTCCCTATGCTTTCCCAGACCTCTCTGTGCTTTACAATGCTTCCCTATGCTTTACCAGACCTCTCTGTGCTTTACAATGCTTCCCTATGCTTTAACAGACCTCCCTGTGCTTTACAATGACTCCCTATGCTTTACCAGACCTCTCTGTGCTTTACAATGCTTCCCTATGCTTTCCCAGACCTCTCTGTGCTTTACAATGCTTCCCTATGCTTTACCAGACGTCTCTGTGATTTACAATGCTTCCCTATGCTTTAACAGACCTCCCTGTGCTTTACAATGACTCCCTATGCTTTACCAGACCTCTCTGTGGTTTACAATGCTTCCCTATGCTTTACCAGACCTCTCTGTGCTTTACAATGCTTCCCTATGCTTTACCATACCTCTCTCTGCTTTACAATGCTTCCCTATGCTTTACCAGACCTCTCTGTGCTTTACAATGCTTCCCTATGCTTTACCAGACCTCTCTGTGCTTTACAATGCTTCCCTATGCTTTACCAGACCTCTCTGTGCTTTACAATGCTTCCCTATGCTTTACCAGACCTCTCTGTGGTTTACAATGCTTCCCAATGCTTTACCAGACCTCTCTGTGCTTTACAATGCTTCCCTATGCTTTACCAGACGTCTCTGTGGTTTACAATGCTTCCCTATGCTTTACCAGACCTCTCTGTGCTTTACCAGACCTCTCTGTGCTTTACAATGCTTCCCTATGCTTTACCAGACCTCCCTGTGCTTTACAATGCTTCCCTATGCTTTACCACACCTCCCTGTGCTTTACAATGCTTCCCTATGCTTTACCACACCTCTCTGTGCTTTACAATGCTTCCCTATGCTTTACCACACCTCTCTGTGCTTTACAATGCTTCCCTATGCTTTACCAGACCTCTCTGTGCTTTACAATGCTTCCCTATGCTTTGCAAGACCTCCCTGTGCTTTACAATGCTTCCCTATGCTTTACCAGACCTCTCTGTGCTTTACAATGCTTCCCTATTCTTTACCAGACCTCTCTGTGGTTTACAATGCTTCCCTATGCTTTACCAGAACTCTGTGCTTTACAATGCTTCCCTATGCTTTACCAGACCCCTCTGTGTTTTACAATGCTTCCCTATGCTTTACCACACCTCTCTGAGCTTTACAATGCTTCCCTAAGCTTTACCAGACCTCTCTGTGCTTTACAATGCTTCCCTATGCTTTAACAGACCCCTCAGTGTTTTACAATGCTTCCCTATGCTTTACCACACCTCTCTGTGGTTTACAATGCTTCCCTATTCTTTACCAGACCTCTCTGTGCTTTACAATGCTTCCCAATGCTTTACCAGACCTCTCTGTGCTTTACAATGCTTCCCTATGCTTTACCAGACCTCTCTGTGCTTTACAATGCTTCCCTAAGCTTTCCCAGACCTCTCTGTGCTTTACAATGCTTCCCTATGCTTTACCAGACCTCTCTGTGCTTTACAATGCTTCCCTATGCTTTAACAGACCTCCCTGTGCTTTACAATGACTCCCTATGCTTTACCAGACCTCTCTGTGCTTTACAATGCTTCCCTATGCTTTCCCAGACCTCTCTGTGCTTTACAATGCTTCCCTATGCTTTACCAGACGTCTCTGTGATTTACAATGCTTCCCTATGCTTTAACAGACCTCCCTGTGCTTTACAATGACTCCCTATGCTTTACCAGACCTCTCTGTGGTTTACAATGCTTCCCTATGCTTTACCAGACCTCTCTGTGCTTTACAATGCTTCCCTATGCTTTACCATACCTCTCTGTGCTTTACAATGCTTCCCTATGCTTTACCAGACCTCTCTGTGCTTTACAATGCTTCCCTATGCTTTACCAGACCTCTCTGTGCTTTACAATGCTTCCCTATGCTTTACCAGACCTCTCTGTGCTTTACAATGCTTCCCTATTCTTTACCAGACCTCTCTGTGGTTTACAATGCTTCCCAATGCTTTACCAGACCTCTCTGTGCTTTACAATGCTTCCCTATGCTTTACCAGACGTCTCTGTGGTTTACAATGCTTCCCTATGCTTTACCAGACCTCTCTGTGCTTTACAATGCTTCCCTATGCTTTCCCAGACCTCTCTGTGCTTTACAATGCTTCCCTATGCTTTACCATACCTCTCTGTGCTTTACAATGCTTCCCTATGCTTTACCAGACATCTCTGTGCTTTACAATGGTTCCATATGCTTTACCAGACCTCTGTGCTTTACAATGCTTCCCTCTGCTTTACCAGACCTCTCTGTGCTTTTCAATGCTCCCCTATGCTTTACCAGACCTCTCTGTGCTTTACAATGCTTCCCTATGCTTTACCAGACCTCTCTGTGCTTTACAATGCTTCCCTATGCTTTACCAGACCTCTCTGTGCTTTACAATGCTTCCCTATGCTTTACCATACCTCTCTGTGCTTTACAATGCTTCCCTATGCTTTACCAGACCTCCCTGTGCTTTACAATGCTTCCCTATGCTTTACCAGACCTCCCTGTGCTTTACAATGCTTCCCTATGCTTTACCAGACCTCTCTGTGGTTTACAATGCTTCCCAATGCTTTACCAGACCTCTCTGTGCTTTACAATGCTTCCCTATGCTTTACCAGACGTCTCTGTGGTTTACAATGCTTCCCTATGCTTTACCAGACATCTCTGTGCTTTACAATGGTTCCATATGCTTTACCAGACCTCTCTGTGCTTTACAATGCTTCCCTCTGCTTTACCAGACCTCTCTGTGCTTTTCAATGCTCCCCTATGCTTTACCAGACCTCTCTGTGGTTTACAATGCTTCCCAATGCTTTACCAGACCTCTCTGTGCTTTACAATGCTTCCCTATGCTTTACCAGACGTCTCTGTGGTTTACAATGCTTCCCTATGCTTTAACAGACCTCTCTGTGCTTTACAATGCTTCCCTATGCTTTCCCATACCTCTCTGTGCTTTACAATGCTTCCCTATGCTTTACCATACCTCTCTGTGCTTTACAATGCTTCCCTATGCTTTACCAGACATGTCTGTGCTTTACAATGGTTCCATATGCTTTACCAGACCTCTCTGTGCTTTACAATGCTTCCCTCTGCTTTACCAGACCTCTCTGTGCTTTTCAATGCTCCCCTATGCTTTACCAGACCTCTCTGTGCTTTACAATGCTTCCCTATGCTTTACCAGACCTCTCTGTGCTTTACAATGCTTCCCTATGCTTTACCAGACCTCTCTGTGCTTTACAATGCTTCCCTATGCTTTACCATACCTCTCTGTGCTTTACAATGCTTCCCTATGCTTTACCAGACCTCCCTGTGCTTTACAATGCTTCCCTATGCTTTACCAGACCTCCCTGTGCTTTACAATGCTTCCCTATGCTTTACCAGACCTCCCTGTGCTTTACAATGCTTCCCTATGCTTTACCAGACCTCTCAGTGCTTTACAATGCTTCCCTATGCTTTACCAGACCTCTCTGTGCTTTACAATGCTTCCCTATGCTTTACCAGACCTCTTTCTCTCTCATTCACCTCTTTCTTTCTCATTCTCATTTGAAAAACCATGTTAATGAGTATTAAGAAATAAGAAAAAGTCAGTCTATCACGTTAATTTTTTTTATTAAATCACATTACTAAAATCTGAAATATTAAACATTTTATGTAAATCAAAAAACAAAAACACACACACAATAAAGCAAACTTAAGTTAACTTTTTTTAAAACTGTTTCAGCACTGACTATTGGATGCCATTTTCTAAAATATATATAAAACATAATTCTTAAAAAAATTAATTAAATACAGTTATTTCGTATGAAATCCTTTTGTTGCTAAAAACAAATAATTCACCTCATTTCGCTCTGCAGGTGGCGCCGTTTTACCCCCTAACTTTCATCCAAAGTTGTGTCAGATTGAACATTCCCTTCACCCGAGGAGTGGAGAGGACAGACAGGGAGTTCAATACAAAGGGTTTCTTACAACACAAAACAGTCTAGTTCAGCTGGCAGATTGTTACAGGGGAATCATAACCCCAAAGCCAAAACCCAGGATAGAGCGGCTCAGTGAATGTGGTTTGGAATCTGTGCAGGAGGGTCATTGTGTCAGAGACGCCATAAAAGGACAGCGTGCCGGCATTAAAGTCCAGATACACTCCTATTCTGGGGGAGCGGGGGGCAGTTATTGCAGTTTGATTGTTATTGTGCCGGGCAGTGTAACTGGAATCAGAGCAGGACACACTCCAGGACTTGTCATTGCATCCAAGGAGACATGAAAGATCCTCTCCTTTCCTGCTGATTCCTTTATATGTGACTCCTATAGAAGCCCCTCCCCCACTCCACTCAATCTCCCAGTAACAGCGAGTCCCAGACAAACCCTCTCTGCAAAGCACTTGGGCCTTGCTATCAAATCTCTCTGAGTGATCATCAGGATATCTCTGGGTCTCTCTCCTCCATGTCACCTTTCTGTTCTCTTCAGACAGACAGAGGTTTCTATTCGCTGTGTTGGGGTCCAGTGTGAGCTGACAGGAATCTGATTGAAGAGAAGAGGACGGGTAGAGGAGAGACGGTTAGAAAAGTCAAATCACTGAGAAAATCAACAGTCATTGTCTGCTGCATCCTCACATCCTGTTTATGGAAGGTGTGTGTGTTGTTTTAATTATTTTTTTAAATACATTTTGACCACTTTTTTAAACTTTTAAATTGCATTCCCTGCCTCAAGATGGCTTCCCGCGGACCGACATGGACCTCTCAGAACTACATTTCCCATCATCGTCCTGCTCACTAGTAATTCCATCTAAATTACATATGTGAGCAGGAGGATGATGGGAAATGTAGTTCTGAGAGGTCCATGCGGGTACATGTGAAGCCATCTATAAGTATAAAAAAGTGGTCAAAATGTAAAAAAAAATAAAAATAATTAAAACAATACACACACCTCACGTAAACAGTTGTAGCAACACATGGGAACATGCAACACAATAAAATATAAAGGACCTTATGAACCCTTTAAACCCTCTTGCTGTTTGATTGTTTTGTTCATTATAATTCCTCAATCTTATCAAACTTCTTCAATTGGAACCAATCAAATGCAGCTCTGCATACAATTACAGGTCACTTAATGTTCCTACAGGGTATGTGTTGCCATTTTCCCCACTCAGACCCCTTGCTTACTAAATATCTTCAATAGAATATCATCCACTCTTCAAATATCTGTCTAATATTTTAATGAGCAATCCATCCCACAAGTGCAGTGATACTGCAATATACATTTACTACCAGCACAGGATGACTGGGAGGAATAGCTGTTCATTTTACCCCACAACTGGTTTCACATGCATTGTACATGTATTAAAAGATGGGATGATTATCTATTCAGGGACACCAAGATATTTAGGGAGAGAAAGGTCAGAGTGGAAAAACAGGCAACAAATGCCCCTCCCCCAATCATTATGCATGTATTCATCTGAACCAATACTTGTTGGAGAGGAGTGTAGATTAATGGCTTCACAATTACTAATAAATAATAATAATTGCTGCCCTCAAGCTCCACCCCTCCCTTTTCTATAGCGTTAGCTCTTCTCACAATGGAGTGACACATCTTTCAATCAAATGTTTCAGTGAAAACAGACTTACATTTTAAAAACTCAGCTCTGTTCCTTGGCTCTGGAGCCTGCAGACTGTAAACTGCAACTTCATTCACTGGGCAGAAAAAAAAGAGAGAGAAATAGAATTGAAACATGTGGATTAATACACAACACACACAAGACTCCAAACAGCAATCTGAAAAGAAACAAGGCTTATTCACAGCATTTCAGGGTGTAAAAATCTCTCCTCCCTGCTCATTCTTCCTTGCTGTCTCCCTCCTGCAATATTCATATAGCCAACAATCTGCAAGAGGTCTTTATTAATGTCTTGCAAGTCCTGTCCCTCCTCAAGCCATGGTCTATTTGAGAATTCTCTACCAAAGGAATCTATTTCAAACCAACCTGTTGTGGTTATTTTGACTAATTCCCCCTTGCAGAAGTCCTCAATATGGTCTTTAAGTTCAGATACAGCTTTCCTCACAGCCCCAAAAGAGATGTCTGTATTGACAGTAACGCTGGGTAAGTCTCCAGCTTCAGGAGGGGCACAGAGAGACTGGAAATTCTACAACAGGAAAGTGGAGAAAAGGAGTTTTCAGTGAAACAGAATGGGGTCCAAAACATTCCTGGGGAAAAGCAAGGATTCATTCAATTGGAGAGGTCTGTCTGAAACCGTCCGAGTTATGGACTTGAGATTTTCTAACAAGCAGTGATGTTACCTGTAGAAAATGGATGTGATCCTCTGTCTCTGAAAGCTGTTTCAGCTCAGCGTTTCTCCTCCTTAGCTCAGCAATCTCCTGCTCCAGTTTCTTCATGCGTCCTTCAGCCTGATTCACTGCAGCCTTCTCGTTAGCTCCAATCAGCTCAATAACCTCAGTGTGGATCTTCTCAATGGATCGGATCAGCTCAGTAAAGATCTTCTCACTTTCCTTTATTTCTATGCATGCAGATCTCTGAGTGAAAGAACACAGTAGAGGAGACATGGTTAGAATTGATATCAACAACACATCAGGCATAGACAGTAAACTTCTGTAGATGTGTTCCAGTCCATCTGTTAATAATAATAATAATAATAATAATAATACCCCCCTCTTGTCAATACCCACTTTCAGTGTCTCCACAGCCTGTTTCAGCTCATCAGTTTCTTTCAGTCTCTCCTGGATTCTCTGTTGTATTTCTGTCTGTGTCTCTCCCAGCTGCTTCTGTGTAGAAACACAGTGACACAGTGACATTTCTGATGGGGCATTGAGTGATATCCTGTCACACCCAACACAGGATATTTAAGAGCAGGCTGTGTTTTCACACCTCTCCCCCCTTTATATGAAGTTAGATTAACATAAGAACATAAGAACATAAGAAAGTTTACAAACGAGAGGACGCCATTCGGCCCATCTTGCTCGTTTGGTTGTTAGTAGATTCCAGGGTGTCAGCTTCAACAACATTACTGGGGAGTTGGTTCCAGACCCTCACAATTCTCTGTGTAACGATACACACATTATGCACACAGATACCCTAAGGGTCGAATGCACCAGCGTGGATTAACCACTAACCCAGATTAAATCAAGGATTATATTTGAATCATGTTGCAGAAAACCTTAAACCAGGATTTATATGTAATCCTTGTTTAAAATTAATCCAATGTTAAACATTAAAAAGATTAAAATATAATGACATTGCACCACTCATTTTAATCCATGTTTACATGTGATAGCTGAATTAAATTGAAAACTTCCTTGGAGGTGGTTTAAACTTGGACAAAGGCAGCAGTTTCAGACAACATGTGTGTATAGTAGTAAGATACAGCACCATCTAGTGCACAGCTGCCAGCAATACAAAAGGACACTTGATCCACAGTAGCTGTCCACTAGATGGTACTGTTTCATACTAGTAACAGTGAATGATGGCTGATCTAGCATG
This sequence comes from Acipenser ruthenus, assembly GCF_902713425.1. Lineage (NCBI taxonomy): Eukaryota > Metazoa > Chordata > Actinopteri > Acipenseriformes > Acipenseridae > Acipenser > Acipenser ruthenus. Next base: position 1,073,796 of record NC_081241.1, on the reverse strand, counting down.
TGTTACATGTTTGTTTTGTGAAGCACCTAGGAAACTGAAGCAGCTTTCTCTTTAATGGATATTTAGGGCTTCTGATTTCCGTTTTTAATCGATAAACACAGATAAAACAGCACTGAAACAAAACAATGAAATCAGTGTAAAAAATGCCTAAATACACAAAATCCCCAGAAGAATGAGCCCGTGAGCAGAAGGACTTCACTGTGGAAGAGAGCAAAGGAAAGAGGGGACTAGTAGGGTGAGCGAAAGAAATTGTAGATTTTAACAAACAAAATCCCAAATAGGTTATTACATTTAGTTTTAAACTAATTTAAACATATCTGTTTTAATCATGTAAAAATGTGTTTTAACGCACCAAATTAAGCTATTTTTTCTGCCTGATTTATATTGAATATCATATTAATCTTGTATATTGAATATCATATTAATCTTGTATATTGTATATCATCTTAATCTTGTATATTGTATATCATATTAATCTTGTATATTATTAATATTATTAATTTATATCATAGGAGATGCCCTTATTCAGGGTGAATTACAATTGTTACAAGATATCACTATTTTTTACATACAATTCCCCATTTATACAGTTGGGTTTTTACTGGAGCAATCTAAGTAAAGTACCTTGCTCAAGGGTACAGCAGCAGTGTCCCCCACCTGGGACTGAACCCACGACCCTCCAGTCAAGAGTCCAGAGCCCTAACCACTAATCCATATCATATTAATCTTGTATATTGAATATCATATTAATCTTGTATATTGTATATCATATTAATCTTGTATATTTTATATCATATTAATCTTGTATATTGAATATCATATTAATCTTGTATATTGTATATCATATTAATCTTGTATATTGAATATCATATTAATCTTGGTCTTTTCTGCTTTTTTTAAATTAGGTGATTGACTTTCCTGGGAATGTCATTTTTAAAAAGTTTAACTAATTAAAGTATAATATCTTAAACAATGAAACTGATCTATGATTTTATTAAGTTGCAAGATACATATAAAAAAACACTAGGAATATAAATCATGCTAATTTTACACTACAAATTCCAATGCACCACAAAACAGCTGAACAAATCCTTCTTACCCTGTGAGGCAGGGCTGAGGTCCTGCACGTGTAAACAGTGTGTTTTTGTTTGATTGTAAATCATGTTTTTGATAATCAAGTGTGTGCTAGATATGGCTTTTCATATTCAAATCCAGGACGTTAATCCCACCCAAGTCTAGAGAGCAGGTGTCAGGGAGACTGTTCCTGGAGCGGGACCTCCTTTCTTGTTTGGTCAGCTTTTATTTTCTAGTTGTTTTCGAGCAGTGTTTTGTTTTGTGTTTTTTGTATCAAAGAAAACCTCCTGTGTCTCTCCTGTCAATCAGCGATAGCCACACCCATAACAACACCCCTGTTACACCCTGAAATACATTGTAGTACATCATAGTTTAGATAGAGCAATTAAAAAACTAGGGCTCTTTAAATAGCTCTTAATATACAATTAAAATCTGATCTAATGTGAAACTGTATAACCTAGTAAACAGACATGTTAAATATCCCTTGGAATTCTTATCTTCTAGGATAGCTACAAGGAAATGGTTCAAACCCTTACCTGTTTCACACTCCTTTCTTTCTCAGCTGAGACTGTGTCATGGCTCTTGTGTTCCTTGTCAATACACAACACACAAACACAAGTCTGATCGGTTCTGCAGAAGATATCCAAAACCTTCTGGTGTTCAGCACAAAGCTTCTGCTCCAGATTTCCAATTGCATTGATCAGCTTGTGCCTCTTGAAAGCAGCCCCCTCATAGTGAGGCTTGACGTGTGTTTCACAGTAAGAGGCCAGGCACGTCAAACAGGATTTCACAGCTTTGAACTTTCTCCCAGTGCAGAAATCACACGGCACATCTCCAGGTCCAGCATAACTTTGAGCAGGAGGAGGATTGAGTCCTGTCTTCTTTAATTTCTCCACAACTTCAGCCAGCATGGTGTTTCTGCCCAGAACAGGCCTTGGGGTAAAGGCCTCTCTGCACTGGGGGCAGCTGTAGAGACCTGTATGATCAGTCTGATCCCAGCAGTTCTTAATACACCCCATACAGTAACTGTGTCCACATGGAATAGCGACTGGGTCCTTCAATAGCTCCAGACACACTGAACAGCTAAACTGGTCATGCGCTACCAGAATATTCGCTTCTGCCATTTCTGCTGCAGTGAGACAGAGAGACTGACGATTTCACAACAGAAACTTCACTGCGCTGATTTCCTGGAGTTGTGTAAAGCTCTGAGAGGCGGGGTTTGGGACTGAGGCCAGGTTTAGACAAGCAGGGGGAGCAGAAACTGCCGAATCAGATATTCTATGAAACTGTTTCTAAATCCCCCAACAAATATTACAATGTTAAGATTAGGAATTAAACAACTGATATTAACAACTGTTTAATATTAGGGCTGAAGAGTCTGACTTTGTGTTTTAGCCCCAGATCTATAACATGTAAAATTAAGGAATGTTCTGTTACACGTATGTTTGTGATGACGGTTTGAACGGCATCTCGTTACTTTAGTAACGCCTTACTGTAATAATATTACTTTAGTCAATAACGAGGTAATATAACGCGTTTAGCTTTTAATGGCAGTAATAACATTACAGTTACTTTCCAAACAATAAACGCGCTTGCCTCGTTCTCTTGTCTCTGCTGCGCAGCTACATCGGTTGTCTTTTCTTGTTTTAAAGCCAGTATATTTCAGTGCGGTTATAACCGGAAACGTGACGCGCTCTTTATTATTTATTTATTTGATTTTTAATTCTTTATTTAGGAAGGCCATGTGAGCTACAAGTAGCTCGTTTACAAAGGCGTGCTGGAAATAACAGCAGCAGGTTACAGGTTTCAAAAATAAAAATAATATAAACGCATAATGACAAGACAATACACAAAGTACACCTCAGATTTACACAGCACACACACAAGCCTGTTTAAGCACTAGAACAACAGGGTTTGTTTTTTTAATTCCCACAGGAGATGTCAGGTCTCAGTCCTGCGGGTAACAGCTTCCAGTCTGTAGCAGCAGAACAAAACGAAAGACTTTCTTCCCGCAGCACTTTTTCCAGACGGTATATTAAAGTATTGTGTGTCTCAGACATTACGATAGGCTGTATTTACAGGTAAACTCAGAAACAAGCTGTTTAAATAAACTGGTAATGTGTTGTGTGCCCCTTTAAAGAGAATCCGATTCCAGTGATAATTCCTTGTGTTAGCAGGCGATCGCAAGTTTAATGTAGAATACGCGCTGCAGTGATGCGCTAGCGGAGTACACGGGAGCACACAGATACACATCCTGTTACACATTGTATCGATCTTCTTCAGCGATTCCTCACTAGCAGACCCGCACATCACATCATTATAGTCTAGAATAGGAAACACAAGTAACTCATTTAAACCTTGCTGTAAAGCTTACACAGTGGCGCTGACCACACAATCCTCCAAGCTTCCTTCCAATTTTACTACATACATCTTTAATGGGTTTATCAAATTGAAGAGTTGTGTCAATATAAACCCCTAGATATTTAAAAGTGTCGGCTCTCTCCAATGCTGTGTTATTACAAGCAACAAGAGAGAAATTTGAAGTAGTATTTTGCATAATTTTCTCCGAACCAAATAGTATGACATTTGTCTTTTTTTCATTTAAGAACAGACCATTTTTATTTATATTTTCGGTCAGCACCGCACGTCACGGATATCGCGACCTTTCGCTTACAGGGCTATCCCAGACATACAGAGCCGTCTGCGTTCTGATTGGCCACGAGGAAAATAGGTTCGCCAGCTCTTCCCGTATTTTCATTGGTCAAACAGAATGCGTTCTGATTGGCTCTCATTCTCGCTCTTCCATTGGCTGATGGAAGTGCTTTGTGTTTTCGGTTCTGGCGGGTTCTACATCGAGAAGGGTTTGTGTGCAGAACGGAGATCTGCGTCTCTGTACCTGCGTCACTGTACTTGCGTCACCGTGCGAGTGCGTGCGCAGCTCCTAAAGCACGACATTCAGGGGTTTCAGGGGTTTCATCACAACGGCAGCAGCTTGCGTGGTCTTGCGCGCATTATTATTACATATAAGCACTCTGATTTATTATATAACTGTGAATTGCGTATGAGACAATACAACAACAATTAGCCAACAAGAAAATGAATGTTAAAACTGTCAGATCAGAATAACACCGGTGTCGGTTTCCCATCAGCCAGCTTTGCTTCAAGACATACAGCTCAGTAATGTTCCTGGCTCCAGAACTGAAGTCTGTCTGAATTGCTTCTTTTATATTAAACAGATCTGTTTCGTATGTACAGAACGGTATCGAATGATTCTGATGTTCATTTATTAAGTTGATCAGATGAAGTGGATAGGGTGTGCTTGATTCGTGTCTGCCTTTCTCCTGCTTTAACAACTTTGCTTAGAAAATATTTTATGCAAAGTATGTTAAAGTGACGTGGTCTTGAAATCTAAATGCTGTATTAATGTTGTGTTTTAAACATACGCTGTCGGTGTGTAGCAGTCACGTTTATTAGAATACTGTTAATGAGAAGTGATGGATTGAGAGCATACAGTGTGGGGTGGGGAGTGTTGAGGAGGGGGTGCTGTTAATGAGAAGTGATGGATTGAGAGTATACAGTGTGGGGTGGGGAGTGTTGAGGAGGGGGTGCTGTTAATGAGAAGTGATGGATTGAGAGTATACAGTGTGGGGTGGGGAGTGTTGAGGAGGGGGTGCTGTTAATGAGAAGTGATGGATTGAGAGTATACAGTGTAGGGTGGGGAGTGTTGAGGAGGGGGTGCTGTTAATGAGAAGTGATGGATTGAGAGTATACAGTGTGGGGTGGGGTGGGGTGTGTTGAGGAGGGGGTGCTGTTAATGAGAAGTGATGGATTGAGAGTATACAGTGTGGGGTGGGGAGTGTTGAGGGGGTGCTGTTAATGAGAAGTGATGGATTGAGAGTATACAGTGTGGGGTGGGGAGTGTTGAGGGGGTGCTGTTAATGAGAAGTGATGGATTGAGAGTATACAGTGTGGGGTGGGGAGTGTTGAGGAGGGGGTGCTGTTAATGAGAAGTGATGGATTGAGAGTATACAGTGTGGGGTGGGGAGTGTTGAGGAGGGGGTGCTGTTAATGAGAAGTGATGGATTGAGAGTATACAGTGTGGGGTGGGGAGTGTTGAGGAGGGGGTGCTGTTAATGAGAAGTGATGGATTGAGAGTATACAGTGTGGGGTGGGGAGTGTTGAGGAGGGGGTGCTGTTAATGAGAAGTGATGGATTGAGAGTATACAGTGTGAGGTGGGGAGTGTTGAGGAGGGGGTGCTGTTAATGAGAAGTAATGGATTGAGAGTATACAGTGTGGGGTGGGGAGTGTTGAGGAGGGGGTGCTGTTAATGAGAAGTGATGGATTGAGAGTATACAGTGTGGGGTGGGGAGTGTTGAGGAGGGGGTGCTGTTAATGAGAAGTGATGGATTGAGAGTATACAGTGTGGGCTGGGGAGTGTTGAGGAGGGGGTGCTGTTAATGAGAAGTGATGGATTGAGAGTATACAGTGTGGGGTGGGGAGTGTTGAGGAGGGGGTGCTGTTAATGAGAAGTGATGGATTGAGAGTATACAGTGTGGGGTGGGGAGTGTTGAGGAGGGGGTGCTGTTAATGAGAAGTGATGGATTGAGAGTATACAGTGTGGGGTGGGGAGTGTTGAGGAGGGGGTGCTGTTAATGAGAAGTGATGGATTGAGAGTATACAGTGTGGGGTGGGGAGTGTTGAGGAGGGGGTTCTGTTAATGAGAAGTGATGGATTGAGAGTATACAGTGTGGGGTGGGGAGTGTTGAGGAGGGGGTGAGATCACTAGAAGCAGTAGTTGAGAATCAGTGAGTTTCCTTCCTGGGAGCAGTGTGTTCATGAGCAGTGAGATATACACCCCTTCCCTTTAGACCTCTCTCCCTCTCTCTTTCTCAAGCACTTAGCCTGGGTAGACTGGCTGCACGGGGCTTTCATGTGTTTTAAATGACATGTTTTAGTCTTTTAGGGGCTGTTAGCTTGACTAACCATCTGGAAGTGTCTGATAGCTTGATCCCAGAGTCGAGAAGCGACTGAAATCATTTGAACCCGAGCTCGCGCTCTGAAGACAACAGAGCCTCACAGGCTTGTGCCAGCTGGGTATGCTGAAGATGTGAAAAACCTGCTTTTATTTGATCCACAATAGTGTACTGTCTCCTTTCATCCAGTTTGTAACTTTGTTATCTTTTTGGTGTTTGTCTATCCAGAGCGGACATTTCAGTTCTTCTATACTTCACACCCTCAGCTTCTGGGAGGATTCAGGACTGTACCTGTAGTGTTCTTTGAGCAGCTTCACAATAGTATTACCCTGCTATCATTGACTCCTTCAACTGGCAGGCAAACCTTTGAAAGATACAATAGGGTGAATCGCTCTGTTTTTTTCTTCTTACATCAGACCCAGCAGTCACTGGACAAAGACCTTTATGAAATAGGCTGGTCTGCTGGTATAGTTTAGTTATAAAGACCTGGATGAAATAGGCTGGTCTGCTGGTATTGTTTAGTTACAAAGACCTGTATGAAATAGACCGGTCTGCTGGTATAGTTTAGTTACAAAGACCTGGATGAAATAGACTGGTCTGCTGGTATTGTTTAGTTACAAAGACCTGTATGAAATAGGCTGGTCTGCTGGTATTGTTTAGTTACAAAGACCTGTATGAAATAGGCTGGTCTGCTGGTATTGTTTAGTTACAAAGACCTGTATGAAACAGGCTGGTCTGCTGGTATTGTTTAGTTACAAAGACCTGTATGAAATAGGCTGGTCTGCTGGTATAGTTTAGTTACAAAGACCTGTATGAAATAGGCTGGTCTGCTGGTATTGTTTAGTTACAAAGACCTGTATGAAATAGGCTGGTCTGCTGGTATAGTTTAGTTACAAAGACCTGTATGAAATAGGCTGGTCTGCTGGTATTGTTTAGTTACAAAGACCTGTATGAAATAGGCTGGTCTGCTGGTATTGTTTAGTTACAAAGACCTGTATGAAATAGGCTGGTCTGCTGGTATAGTTTAGTTACAAAGACCTGTATGAAATAGGCTGGTCTGCTGGTATTGTTTAGTTACAAAGACCTGTATGAAATAGGCTGGTCTGCTGGTATTGTTTAGTTACAAAGACCTGTATGAAATAGGCTGGTCTGCTGGTATTGTTTAGTTAAAGCAACACTGTGTGGTCATTGTTACAGTAGAATATATTTTATGTGTGTTTAACATTTTCTCCAAAGCTTTTTTGTTCACTTCACGTTTCCAGAGAGCAGCTGCTGTTGACAGTCCACTTAGTTTATGTTCATTTCAGAAGGAGGCGCAGAACAAAACATTTATTGAAAATTAAAACTTTACAAAACATTTAAAGAAAAAGTACATGAAAAAAGATTTACATTAAATAATGTACATGAATGTAAAAAATGGTTATTAAAAGACATGCTTATTTAAATATAAATGTTTTGTTTTTAATGTAAAATCTGATTATAAGTATTATTATGGTTACAATGAACTGTGCTTGTATTTAATAAAACAATGCATTTAATAAAACAGTGCATTTAATAAAACAATGCATTTAATAAAACAATGCATTTAATAAAACAGTGCATTTAATAAAACAGTGCATTTAATAAAACTGCATTTAATAAAACAGTGCATTTAATAAAACAGTGCATTTAATAAAACAGTGCATTTAATAAAACAATGCATTTAATAAAACAGTGCATTTAATAAAACAGTGCATTTAATAAAACAGTGCATTTAATAAAACAGTGCTGAAGGTTTTGTGAATCTGGCCCAACATTTCCATTTGAAACCAAGTAAAAATAATCCCTGTAAAATACTCTGTGCAGTTTAAGAGTTTGTCCTGAAGAGGGCGACAAAGGCCAGACTTTAAAAATATTTCTGCTTTTCCACTGTGGGCAGATTGCACATGTAATGCAATTTGATTGTGATTTACGAGATCCATGGAAATGTCTTCTTTCTTGTGATGATATTTCACTCACATTATAGTTAAAATAAGCAAACAATTATAATATTGAAACTTTGAACTGCCTGACGAGTAGACCCGATGCATCTAATTAAATGCTCGTTAGGGTAATTATCCAACCATTTCAGAAATCCAATGAGATAATTTACAAACAAAATAATAATAATAATAATAATAATAATAATAATAATAATAATAATAATAATAATAATAACACGAGGAAAGGGCATCTTTTTCCTATTGCTTGGGCGATAATGCCTCGGTGTTGCAGGTATTTTAATCCCTTCAGTTCTGACTTTCAGTTCTGGATTTCTTCAAAGGGAACAACAAATGGACAAAAACATTGGAAAACCTGCTACATGCAGCACACACTTTTGTGTCATCCACAGGCCTGATTGAAATGGTATTCCTGACATGTATTGTGTGATGTGTAAAAGATGCATCTCCCTGACACAAATCCGTTTCAGTCACGATGGGACCACAGAGCGACAGATCTGACAGACTTTGATAGAGGGCTGATAAGAGGTGCTTGGTTGGCTGGTGCTTCTGTTTTCAAGCAGGCACAAATTACTACTGAGTCTTTTTCACAAGGAACAGTCTCTAAAGTGATGTGACTCTCTCTATGTATGGGCCATTCTGACTTGACTGCAGATTTCCACCCCCAATACAACACAACCTGAAGGAATTAGAGGCTGGTAATCATTGAGGAATGGTCCCGTATCCCTCCAGCACAATTTAAAAAGCACCTTGCAGAATCACTACCTGCCACGTCCAATCAGTGCCGTGCTGGCTGCCCATGGAGGCCCTACACCAGCAAAGGTCATTCAAAATGATCTAGACCGCATTCAAAATTGGGCAGACACATGGCAAATGAAATTTAATAGAGAAAAGTGTAAAGTATTGCATGCGGGCAATAAAAATGTGCATTATAAATATCATATGGGAGATAGTGAAATTGAAGAAGGGAACTATGAAAAAGACCTAGGAGTTTATGTTGACTCAGAAATGTCTTCATCTAGACAATGTGGGGAAGCTATAAAAAAGGCTAACAAGATGCTTGGATATATTGTGAGAAGTGTTGAATTTAAATCAAGGGAAGTAATGTTAAAACTCTACAATGCATTAGTAAGACCTCACCTAGAATATTGTGTTCAGTTCTGGTCACCTCGTTACAAAAAGGATATTGCTGCTCTAGAAAGAGTGCAAAGAAGAGCAACCAGAATTATCCTGGGTTTAAAAGGCATGTCATATGCAGACAGGCTAAAAGAATTGAATCTATTCAGTCTTGAACAAAGAAGACTACGCGGCGATCTGATTCAAACATTCAAAATCCTAAAAGGTATTGACAATGTCAACCCGGGGGACTTCTTTGACTTGAAAAAAGAAAAAAGGACCAGGGGTCATAAATGGAGATTAGATAAAGGGGCATTCAGAACAGAAAATAGGAGGCACTTTTTTACACAGAGAATTGTGAGGGTCTGGAACCAACTCCCCAGTAATGTTGTTGAAGCTGACACCCTGGGATCCTTCAAGAAGCTGCTTGATGAGATTCTGGGATCAATAAGCTACTAACAACCAAACGAGCAAGATGGGCTGAATGGCCTCCTCTCGTTTGTAAACTTTCTTATGTTCTTATGTTCTTATGTTCTTATATTGACACTGCTATGGCAGGTGTTTCTGTTTTTTGTACAAATAATGAAAAACCATTAAGTAAGCAGATTAATTTAAAATAAATGACCCAGACAATGAAGTGTAAATCATTTGTGTTTAATGTGATTTGTCCTGATTTGTTTACAGCCAATACAGTTTTATATTTAAATTTATTGCAGATTTCTTAGATCTATTCAGTATTTATAACACATTAATAAATGCTGTTATTACCATGTATTACTTGTTCTATAATGCATTATAAAAACATTATAACCCATCTTTTAAGCATCTATAACGGGTTAATAAACTATTTCAAAATGACCCCTTCATATAAAGTGTTACCATCAACTTCAGCATCAAGTTCAAACGCTATTCAGCTAACAGGATTCTACTGTATACAGGAATCTGCTAGAAACTATTGTAACGGACACTTCATTTACATGTAGTATCCAGCTAGAGCGAAGAAAAGGAATCCAGGACAGTTAATATGCATCAGCAATTACTACTGTTTAGTGTCTATCCCACCAAATAGCTGACAACAATCCGCACACTCGCCATGCCAATAATACAAATGATACATCTGCCCAACCCTGAAGACATCAAAACATATTCAAAAAACGACCATATGGTAATTTAAATAAGCTGCCGTGCAAACAGATACTAATATAAACGTTAGCATAAACCCCACAATAGAGAAACGCCAGCTCAACCCCTTCTGCATAGATAAATTGCAGCGCAATCACTGAAATGATCTTAAAAGGAAAACTCGACACTACAGTGAAATCACTGCTTCATAGTCTGAAGCAAAACATCAACAGAATGACACAGCTGATTGCAAAATGCAGAGATATTAGAAGGACCGCCAGACAATAACAGCTTCAGTTGTAAAAGTCTGTAAAATAGTTCTCTTCACAAAAGCAGCGAGAGCAAATAACAATCCAATATTTTAAATTAAAGTCCAGTTCAGGGTTGACAAAAGAAAATATTCAGCACAAATAACAGTCCAAATCCAGAGATCCGCGAACAGAACAAAACATGTCTCTCACAAAAAACAAAACAGAATGGCCATTCAAAAAACAAAATGATAATCCATCAGCAAGAGAACAAACCCGGATCTCACGTAGTCCTGTCCAGGTTCGTGGAGTAGAGTCTTCTTCAGAACAATGAAACGATCCGGACCTTTTAAACCAGGCTTCAAAAACCCGGAGCTACGGCACTCACAGCGACGCATCAAGATGAAAAGAGAAAGAGACAACAAAGCTCGGGCTGACCAAACGAAAATAGAAAAAACAAATAAAAATAATAAAAAATAAAGCATACAACTTTAGTGTAAGAACAAACATTAGTAAAGCTGGGTCGACACTACAATGTCTATGTAAGACCGAATATACCTAAGCAAAGGAAACTGTGACTTAAAACAACCAGACCTGTAGACAACCCAGACTAATGAAACAGAAGATCAAACTAGATGGTAACTTTACCAGTACAGTTGTGGGGCTTGCTTTATTGGGAAAGTGGTCAAAGCAGCTGATTTGTGTCAAAAGTCACGTTGTTTACTGATTGTCTCTTGCTTAGAATGCGCGAGAATTTGAAATTTCTCAAAGTTCTATGGCAGTTAATTCAACAGCGGGAAGCAGCCTCCTGAAAGAAGTTGATGCGGTTACTAAAACAGGTGTACCTCTTGATTGGTAAAAGTTATTTCTGTTTTGATTTCAGATTTGAATAGCAGAGAAGTAGAGGAAGATTCCGTATACTCTCACTTTTTGTCTTACTTGTTGGGAAAGTGGTCAAAGCAGCTGATTTGTGTCAAAAGTTAGATCGTTTACAGGAAATAGAATGCTGGAAGTCTGGGAGTTTTTAAACAATGGGGGAAAAAGTCCCATTAAAGTGAATGAAGATGGACAAAAAAAGGACAAAAAGCTTAATAGTTTAAAAGTATAAAAGATATCAAAAAGTTGTATATAAGCACCCTCTTCCAGACCGGTCTACACGTTTGAAAGTTTGAACGGCGTTTGTAGCTTAAACGGTGTAAGAGGAGTAGCGTGCCAAAGAAGAAGAAGAAGTATGTCGAAGATTTAAAGTGGGGACTCTTGCTAATAAAATCAAACTTAACCAAAAATTCTAAAACGGCAAGTCTTAAGAGCGCACAGCGTACCAAACAAAACACACCCAGAGATGTCATCACCATCTTTTCTAAATCCCCGGCTACCAAACACACGAGGAAAAAATCAGCCTTAAAACTATGGCAAGCCGATAGGGCCAGAAAAACGAGAAAAGCGCAGCAGAAATTAGAAAGCACTAAATCTCAGCAAGGCAATACCAGACATAGAACTGCTGCCAAAACGATTAGATTAGAAAAATAAACTAATGAGCATAGTATTAGTTTATAATAAAGTATCCATCATATATAATATTATTCACTGTTGAAAAATATAAAGGGAGTATGCATGTAGTATAATATTAGCAACTAGAATATAAGATAGGACAGAACCTGGCCAGGTCCTCTGCAATTCATTTAAGAATTAAGCAGGTGTTGCGCTTTTTGCAACACATTGTGTGGCAGTCGCCACACAGTCTATCAATGATCTCTGTGTCCCAGTTTGAATTGCACAGTCTATCAATGATCTCTGTGTCCCAGTTTGAATTGCACAGTCTATCAATGATCGCTGTGTCCCAGTTTGAATTGCACAGTCTATCAATGATCTCTGTGTCCCAGTTTGAATTGCACAGTCTATCAACGATCGCTGTGTCCCAGTTTGAATTGCACAGTCTATCAATGATCTCTGTGTCCCAGTTTGATTTGCCAGTCTGACAATTATCACTGTGTCCCAGTTTGAATTGCACAGTCTATCAACGATCTCTCTGTCTCTTGTTTCTCCAGATGAGGAAAGCTGAAGGAGGTTTGGGAAGCAGGGAGCAGCGGATCCAGCGCTCTGATGCCAGGAAGAAACCACACTGTCAGGGGATAAAAACAATCACACAAACAAAGCATCTAGATCCTAAAATAAAATCAATTGGACTATATGGAAAGACTTGAGTGCTTTATTTTGCATTGAAACCTTTCTGCAATGTGATTATGTTTGGTATCTGATCATGTGGTGCTCAACTCTGTTGAAATTATCTATGATAGATTAGCCCGTATTTTCAATGACTTTTACTCTAGTCTTTTTAATTCCTTCCTCTTTCTTGAAAGGGGTAGAACACAATTTTACAGAGCCTTGTGAAAACTGGAGGGTAGATTTAAAGATGATATGCAATGAAAAAATGTCCGACCAGAGGGTCGTTGAATTGAAACCCTTTCAAAATAAAAATCCCCCTGTCAATTCTGTAAATCAGTTTTTTCATTTTGCACTTTGAATTTCATTTTGAATTATCCTGGGTTTAAAAGGCATGTCGTATGCAGACAGGCTAAAAGAATTGAATCTATTCAGTCTTGAGCAAAGAAGACTACGCGGCGATCTGATTCAAACATTCAAAATCCTAAAAGGTATTGACAATGTCGAGCCAGGGGACTTTTTCAACCAGAAAAAAGAAACAAGGACCAGGGGTCACAAATGGAGATTAGATAAAGGGGCATTCAGAACAGAAAATAGGAGGCACTTTTTTACACAGAGAATTGTGAGGGTCTGGAACCAACTCCCCAGTAATGTTGTTGAACCTGACACCCTGGGATCCTTCAAGAAGCTGCTTGATGAGATTCTGAGATCAATAAGTCTCCAAACAAGCTTCCCAGTGCCAGCACTGTGTGTGTGTGTCAGTACCTGTGTGTGTGTGTGTGTGTGTGTGTGTGTGTCAGTACCTGTGTGTGTGTGTGCATGTCAGTACCTGTGTGTGTGTGTGTGTGTGTCAGTATCTGTGTGTGTGTGTGCGTGTCTGTGTGTGTGCGTGTCAGTACCTGTGTGTGTGTGTGTGTGTCAGTACCTGTGTGTGTGTGTGTGTGTGTGTGTGCGTGTCAGTACCTGTGTGTCAGTACCTGTGTGTGTGCGTGTCAGTACCTGTCTGTGTGTGTGCTTGTCAGTATCTGTGTGTGTGTGTGCGTGTCAGCACCTGTGTGTATTTTTGTGTGTGTGTGTGTGTTAGTTCCTGTGTGTATTTGTGTGTGTGTGTGTGTGTGTGTGTGTGTGTTAGTTCCCGTGTGTATTTGTGTTCTTGTCTACCTATCTAAGTGGGGTCTTAGGTGTGGTTACACATCCACCAAGTGGGGACTCGGTAGCCAGGTGGGGACCAAATCCAAAACCCCACAACGGACTTGTTTCAATTGTGTTGCAGAGGAGAAACCCAGCTAACTGAGGAACGAGTGATTCAGTAGAGAGAGGCATGGACCCGACTCCAAGGAGAAGAAGAAGGAGTAAAGAGAATGACACGCCTGATATGTCACAAGAGCCTGCCAGGTACTGAAAGTCTTTTCTTATTAGTTCACGGTGCGGCGACATGCTGAATAATACCTTTACTAAGAAGCTGTTCAGGAATCCAAATCACTGAGCTGAGTCTCAAGCCCAGGGTTAGAGTCCAGACCTCTCTGTGCTTTACAATGCTTCCCTATGCTTTACTACACCTCTCTGTGCTTTACAATGCTTCCCTGTGCTTTACCAGACCTCTCTGTGCTTTACAATGCTTCCCTATGCTTTACCAGACCTCTTTCTCTCTCATTCCCCTCTTTCTTTCTCATTCTCATTTGAAAAATCATGTTAATGAGTATTAACAAATAAGAAAAAGTCAGTCTATCACGTTAATTTTTTTTATTAAATCACATTACTAAAATCTGAAATATTAAACATTTTATGGAAATCAAAAAACAAAAACACACACACAATAAAGCAAACTTAAGTTCACTTTTTTTAAAACTGTTACAGCACTGACTATTGGATGTGATTATTTAAAATATATATAAAACATAACAATTCTTAAAAAAGAAATTAAATACAGTTACTTCCTATGAAATCCATTCGTTGCTAAAAACAAATAATTCACCTCGTTTCGCTCTGCAGGTGGCGCCGTTTTACCCCCTAACTTTCATCCAAAGTTGTGTCAGATTGAACATTCCCTTCACCCGAGGAGTGGAGAGGACAGACAGGGAGTTCAATACAAAGGGTTTCTTACAACACAAAACAGTCTAGTTCAGTTGGCAGATTGTTACAGAGGAACCAGAAAACAAATCAAACCAATCAAAACTAAACCCAGGATAGAGCGGCTCAGTGAATGCGGTTTGGAATCTGTGCAGGAGGGTCATTGTGTCAGAGACGCCATAAAAGGACAGCGTGCCGGCATTAAAGTCCAGATACACTCCTATTCTGGGGGAGTGGGGGGCAGTTATTGCAGTTTCATTGTTATTGTGCCGGGCAGTGTAACTGGAAGCAGAGCAGAACAAACTCCAGGACTTGTCATTGAATCCAAGGATACAGGAACGATCCCCTCCTTTCCTGCTGATTCCTTTATATGTGACTCCTATAGAAGCCCCTCCCCCACTGCACTCAATCTCCCAGTAACAGCGAGTCCCAGACAAACCCTCACTGCAAAGCACTTGGAGATAGTAATCAAATCTCTCTGAGTGATCAGGATATCTCTGGGTCTCTCCCCTCAGTGTCACCTTTCTGTTCCCTTCAGACAGACAGAGATTTCTATTCACTGTGTTGGGGTCCAGT
Source organism: Acipenser ruthenus (assembly GCF_902713425.1). NCBI lineage: Eukaryota > Metazoa > Chordata > Actinopteri > Acipenseriformes > Acipenseridae > Acipenser > Acipenser ruthenus. The sequence goes on along the minus strand of NC_081241.1, from coordinate 1,058,474 downwards.
GTGAGCTGACAGGAATCTGATTGAAGAGAAGAGGACGGGTAGAGGAGAGACGGTTAGAAAAGTCAAATCACTGAGAAAATCAACAGTCATTGTCTGCTGCATCCTCACATCCTGTTTATGGAAGGTGTGTGTGTTGTTTTAATTATTTTTTAAGACATTTTGACCACTTTTTAAAACTTTTAAATTGCATTTTCTGCCTCAAGATGGCTTCCCGTGGACCAGCATGGACCTCTCAGAATTACATTTCCCATCATCCTCCTGCTCACTGGTAATTCCATCTCAATCACATATGTGAGCAGGAGGATTATGGGAAATGTAGTTCTGAGAGGCCCATGCAGTTACATGTGAAGCTTTCTATAAGTATAAAAAAGTGGTCAAAATGTAAAAAAAATAAAAATAATTAAAACAATACACACACCTCACGTAAACAGTTGTAGCAACACATGGGAACATGCAACACAATAAAATACAAAGGACCTTATGAACCCTTTAAACCCTCTTGCTGTTTGATTGTTTTGTTCATTATAATTCCTCGATCTTATCAAACTTCTTCAATTGGAACCAATCAAATGCAGCTCTGCATACAATTACAGTTCACGTAATGTTCCTACAGGGTATGTGTTGCCATTTTACCCACTCAGACCCCTTGCTTACTAAATATCTTCAATAGAATATCATCCACTCTTCAAATATCTGGCTAATATTTTAATGAACAATCCATCCCACAAGTGCAGTGATACTGCAATATACATTTACTACCAGCACAGGATGACTGGGAGGGATAGCTGTTCATTTTACCCCACAACTGGTTTCACATGCATTGTACATGTATTAAAAGATGGGATGATTATCTATTCAGGGATACCAAGATATTTAGGGAGAGAAAGGTCTGAGTGGAGAAACAGGCAACAAATGCCCCTCCCCCAATCATTCTGCATGTATTCATCTGAACCAATACTTGTTGGAGAGGAGTGTAGATTAATGGCTTCACAATTACTAATAAATAATAATAATTGCTCCCCTCAAGCTCCACCCCTCCCTGTTCTGTAGTGTTAGCTCTTCTCTCAATGGAGTGACACATCTTTCAATCAAATGTTTCAGTGAAAACAGACTTACATTTTAAAAACTCAGCTGTGTTCCTTAGCTGTGGCGCCTGCAGACTGTAAACTGCAACTTCATTCACTGGGCAGAAAAAAAGAGAGAGAAATAGAATTGAAACATGTGGATTAATACACAACACACACAAGACTCCAAACAGCAATCTGAAAAGAAACAAGGCTTATTCACGGCATTTCAGGGTGTAAAAATCTCTCCTCCCTGCTCATTCTTCCCTGCTGTCTCCCTCCTGCAATATTCATATAGCCAACAATCTGCAAGAGGTCTTTATTAATGTCTTGCAAGTCCTGTCCCTCCTCAATCCATGGTCTATTTGAGAATTCTCTACCAAATGAATCTATTTCACACCAACCTGTTTTGGTTATTTTGACTAATTCCCCCTTGCAGAAGTCCTCAATATGGTCTTTAAGTTCAGATACAGCTTTCCTCACAGCCCCAAAAGAGATGTCTGTATTGACAGTAACGCTGGGTAAGTCTCCAGCTTCAGGAGGGGCACAGAGAGACTGGAAATTCTACAACAGGAAAGTGGAGAAAAGGAGTTTTCATTGAAACAGAATGGGGTCCAAAACATTACTGGGGAAAGCAAGGATTCATTCAATTGGAGAGGTCTGTCTGAAACCGTCCCAGTTATGGACTTGAGATTTTCTAACAAGCAGTGATGTTACCTGTAGAAAATGGATGTGATCCTCTGTCTCTGAAAGCTGTTTCAGCTCAGCGTTTCTCCTCCTTAGCTCAGCAATCTCCTGCTCCAGTTTCTTCATGCGTCCTTCAGCCTGATTCACTGCAGCCTTCTCGTTAGCTCCAATCAGCTCAATAACCTCAGTGTGGATCTTCTCAATGGATCGGATCAGCTCAGTAAAGATCTTCTCACTTTCCTTTATTTCTATGCATGCAGATCTCTGAGTGAAAGAACACAGTAGAGGAGACATGGTTAGAACTGATATCAAAAACACATCAGACATAGACAGTAAACTTCTGTAGATGTGTTCCAGTCCATCTGTTATTATTATTATTATTATTATTATTATTATTATTATTATTATTATTATTAATACCCACTTTCAGTGACTCCACAGCCTGTTTCAGCTCATCAGTTTCTTTCAGTCTCTCCTGGATTCTCTGTTGTATTTCTGTCTGTGTCTCTCCCAGCTGCTTCTGTGTAGAAACACAGTGACACAGTGACATTTCTGACAGGTCATTGAGTGATATCCTGTCACACTCAATACAGACTATTTCAGAGCAGGCTGTGTTTTCACACCTCTCTCCCCTTCATATGGAGTTAGATTAACGATACACACATTATGCACACAGATACCCTAAGGGTCGAATGCACCAGCGTGGATTAACCACTAACCCAGATTAAATCAAGGATTATATTTGAATCATGTTGCACAAAACTTTAAACCAGGATTTATATGTAATCCTTGTTTATAATTAATCTTATGTTAAAGATTTAAAAGATTAAATATAATGAAATTGCACCACTCATTTTAATCCATGTTTAAATGTGATAGCTGAATTAAATTGAAACCTTCCTTGGAGGTGGTTTAAACTTGGACAAAGGCAGCAGTTTCAGACAACATGTGTGTATAGTAGTAAGATACAGCACCATCTAGTGCACAGCTGCCAGCAATACAAAAGGACACTTGATCCACAGTAGCTGTCCACTAGATGGTACTGTTTCATACTAGTAACAGTGAATGATGGCTGATCTAGCATGTGTTACATGTTTGTTTTGTGAAGCACCTAGGAAACTGAAGCAGCTTTCTCTTTAATGGATATTTAGGGCTTCTGATTTCCGTTTTTAATCGATAAACACAGATAAAACAGCACTGATACAAAACAATGAAATCAGTGTAAAAAATGCCTAAATACACAAAATCCCCAGAAGAATGAGCCCGTGAGCAGAAGGACTTCACTGTGGAAGAGAGCAAAGGAAAGAGGGGACTAGTAGGGTGAGCGAAAGAAATTGTAGATTTTAACAAACAAAATCCTAAATAGGTTATTACATTTCGTTTTAAACTAACTTAAACATATCTGTTTTAATCATGTAAAAATGTGTTTTAACGCACCAAATTAAGCTATTTTTTCTGCCTGATTTATATTGTATATCATGTAAATATTGTATTTTGTATATCATATTAATCTTGTATATTATTAATATTATTAATTTATATCATAGGAGATGCCCTTATCCAGGGTGACTTACAATTGTTACAAAATATCACTTTATTTTTTACATACAATTCCCCATTTATACAGTTGGGTTTTTACTGGAGCAATCTAGGTAAAGTACCTTGCTTAAGGGTACAGCAGCAGTGTCCCCCACCTGGGATTGAACCCACGACCCTCCGGTCAGGAGTCCAAAGCCCTAAACACTACTCCAGATCATATTAATCTTGTATATTTTATATCATATTAATCTTGATCTTTTTGATTTTTTAAATTAGGTGATTGACTTTTCTGGGAATGTCATTTTTTAAAAGTTTAACTAATTAAACTATATATCTTAAACAGTGAAACTGATCTATGATTTTATTAAGTCACAAGATACATATAAAAACACTAGGAATATAAATCATACTAATTTTACACTACAAATTCCAATGCACCACAAAACAGCTGAACAAATCCTTCTTACCCTGTGAGGCAGGGCTGAGGTCCTGCACGTGTAAACAGTGTGTTTTTGTTTGATTGTAAATAATGTTTTTGATAATCAAGTGTGTGCTAGATATGGCAGGACATATTCAAATCCAGGTGTCACGGAGACTGTTCCTGGAGCGGGACTTCCTTTCTTGTTTGGTCATCTTTTATTTTCTAGTTGTTTTCGAGCAGTGTTTTGTTTTCAATGTTTTGTGTTTTTCTTCAAAGAAAACCTCCTGTGTCTCTCCTGTCAATCAGCGATAGCCACCCCTGTTACACCCTGAAATACATTGTAGTACATCATAGTTTAGAAAGAGCAATTAAAAAACTAGGGCTCTTTAAATAGCTCTTAATATACAATTAAAATCTGATCTGATGTGAAACTGTATAACCTAGTAAACAGACATGTTAAATATCCCTGGGAATTCTTAACTTCTAGGATAGCTACAAGGAAATGGTTCAAACCCTTACCTGTTTCCCAGTCCTTTCTGTCTCAGCTGAGACTGTATCATGGCTCTTGTGTTCCTTTTCTGTACACAGCCAGCAAATACAAGTCTGATCTGTTCTGCAGAACCCCTCCAAAACCTTTTGGTGTTCAGCACAAAGCTTCTGCTCCAGATCTCCAATTGCATTGATCAGCTTGTGCTTCTTTAATGGAGTAACCTCACTGTGTGGCTTGACGTGTGTTTCACAGTAAGAGGCCAGGCACGTCAAACAGGATTTCACAGCTTTGAACTTTCTCCCAGTGCAGAAATCACACGGCACATCTCCAGGTCCAGCATAACTTTGAGCAGGAGGAGGATTGAGTCCTGTCTTCTTTAATTTCTCCACAACTTCAGCCAGCATCGTATTTCTGCGCAGAACAGGCCTTGGGGTAAAAGTCTCTCTGCACTGGGGGCAGCTGTAGACACCTGTATGATCAGTCTGATCCCAGCAGTTCTTAATACACCCCATACAGTAACTGTGTCCACATGGAATAGTGACTGGGTCCTTCAATAGCTCCAGACACGCTGAACAACTAAACTGATCCTCTGACCACAAGTTTGAAGCCATTCTTGCTGCAGTGGACACAGAGACTGACGATTTCACAACAGAAACTTCACTGCGCTGATTTCCTGGATTTGAGTACAGCTCTAAGAGGCGGGGTTTTGGACTGAGGCCAGGTTTAGACAAGCAGGCTGAGCAGAGACTGCTGAATCAGTGTGAGAGGAGCGGAGAGGAGAGAGTGGGACAGGAGTTTGAGAATGGCTCCCTCTGTCACAGCGCTCCTTCAAGACTGAAGCTTTCTCCCAATGGGACAGGCCCATTCCCAGTAGAGACTCTGAATGCGGGCGGGACACTGACCACACAAACAATCCCACCTCCTTCCAAGAACCCAGTCCTATATACAGGACATGTGATGGGTTTGCATGAGAAATCCTGGAGTGAGTCAGAAGAGATCTTTCCTTTGTACTGGAGAGAAATCGAGGACTCTCAGTATATCTCCGCCCCTCTCACACTGATTCAACAGTCTCTGCTCAGCCTGCTTGTCTGAACCTGTCCTCAGTCCCAAACCCTGCCTCTTAGAGCTTTATATAACTCCTGGAATTCAGAAACACAGGGAAGTTTCGTTTCTTGTGAAACCCATCCCTGTCTCTGTATCATCTCAACAGAAACAGCAGAAGCACATATTGTGATTCCAGCCCAGGATCACACTTCATGGTGAATCGAGGGTATTGACACAACTATTCCAATGGCTGGAGTTCCATCCTTCTTATATTCCTGTACAGAACTAGACACTCTAACACAGCAGTCAAACCCATTGTTAATACTGTGATAAATCAGGAGAAATGGACAGTCTAAACATGGAAACAAGCTTGTTCTTGTTATTCCACTTGTTCTCCTTGTTGAAGAAGAAAACTCCCCTCCCCTCCAAAAACAATTGAGAACTGAAGTGGAGGCATTTCTGTCCATTTTACCCACTCAGATCCCTTGCTTTCTAAATATATTGGTGCGTCTGAAAAGATAATAACACCATCTTCAAATACAAGCTAAAGATTGTCAGATTGTCAAAGAATCTTACTTTCACAATGACAATAAATACATTAATTAAATTTAAAATGAATAAATAAGGTTGTATTTAAGGTTTTAATAAAATAAATATGATTTTCAATTCGCACTTTAATCAAAACAATGTAATGGTTTTAAATTTGATCAGCAATAACTGCATGTGAATATTTTGTATTAAAGAAATACAATTGAAAATTGGTTGATTAAAGTATGTTTATATCATCAATATATTCTTAATATTGCATTTCTGATCTTTAATATCCTAGTATGTGTGTGCTGAATGATTCAAAGTGATTTTTGCTTAGATCTTTATTTGAAATGCTTACTAACTATTTCAGCAAGAATTGCCTCTGAAAACTCTTGTCCAGGCTGATTGTGTGGAAACGAGGTGGGGATGCATATTGGCGTTGCACTGGGCACTGAAGTCCACAGGGTAAGCATTGTGCACTGCAGCCCGTGCAACAGTCATACGCTTCCCCACAATCAGCCTCCAGGAGTCTTTTCAGAAGCAGTGTTTTGCTGGAATAGTTAGTAAGCATGGAGAATAAAATCTAATCAGAAACAGCCATAGAAAATCCTCATCAGGTAAGAAATGTAAAGAACAGGATGACGTTTAAACCTTTAACCTCAGTGTGGTCCCCATGAGTGTTCATTAATATCTATCTATCAGGAGAGTTTTCAAAATGACCAATTGTATCTGTTCATGAAAACACAGCAGCATGGCTGATTGAAATGAAATCTCTTTGAAATGTTTGATGAAGGGGGTCAGGAGGTGGGGGTCCTATTACCTGTAACACAGGAAGGAAGGAAGTGAACGGGGAGAGGAAACCAGTGTGGGGGCTGCAGGATCAATGGGCTTCACCTGAGTCAAAGAGAGTGGAAATAAAGAAGTGTGGAAAACAAAACGAGCAACAGCAAAACAAGAAGGGACTTGAGAGAAGGATGTTCTGCTGATGAGAGGGAAGACATTGGCTGAAATGAATAAAACAAATAGTGCACAGATTTGAAAAGTAGCTCCCTTGATTGTAAGCTTTGTTTGAGTGTCTGTTCTGTATAAAATGGTTTTAACTCATGAAATCAGCACTGTAATAAATGAGTATGTCAGTAACGTACACAACCTGTCTGATAACACCAGAACATGTCTAGTTCTCATAATATACAGCCTCCCCTGGACTGCAGGGACCACCCTTCACGTTCTCTTAGGGGGGTGAACAGTTCAGACTCTGTGCCTCAAGCTTTCTCTGAACTGGAGGGAAGAAAGCAGTTGGTGCTCAGAGACAAGTTTGTGGTTGAGGACTAATGGACTTTGAGATGTGGATTAATGCCCACGAAGATCGAACTCCACCAAACTCACTTCCCTTGTGAACTTCTGAGGATTCAGACCCACACAGAAGTGAAGGTCTAGTGCAGTCAAATACATACTGTAGCTATAGAAGGGTTACTGTGACAATGCCATTCTCAAACTCCAGTCCCACTCACAACTCTCTCCTCTCCGCCCCTCTCACACTGATTCAGCAGTCTCTGCTCAGCCTGCTTGTCTAAACCTGTCATCAGTCCCAAACCTCGCCTCTTAGAGCTTTACTCAATTCCAGGAAATCAGCAAAGTGAAGTTTCTGTTGTGAAATCGTCAGTCTCTCTGTCTCACTGCACCAAGAATGGCTTCAAAAGTATGGTCAGAGGATCTGTTCAGCTGTCCAGTGTGTCTGGAGATATTGAAGGACCCAGTCACTACAGCATGTGGACACAGTTACTGTATGGGGTGTATTAAGAACTGCTGGGATCAGACTGATCATACAGGTGTCTACAGCTGCCCCCAGTGCAGAAAGACCTTTACTCCAAGGCCTGATCTGGGCAGAAACACCATGCTGGCTGAACTTGTGGAGGAATTAAAGAAGACAGGACTCAATCGTCCTTCTGCTCAACGTTATGGTGGACCTGGAGATGTGCCGTGTGATTTCTGCACTGGGAGAAAGTTCAAAGCTGTGAAATCCTGTTTGACGTGCCTGGCCTCTTACTGTGAAACACACATCAAGCCACACAGTGAGGTTACTCCATTAAAGAGGCACAAGCTGATCAATGCAATTGGAAATCTGGAGCAGAAGCTTTGTGCTGAACACCAAAGATTATGTGAGGTCTTCTGTAGAACCGATCAGATATTTATTTGCTGGTTGTGTGCAGACAAGAAACACAAGAGCCATGATACAGTCTCAGCTGAGGCAGAAAGGACTGGGAAACAGGTAAGGGTTTGAACCATTTCCTTGTAGCTATCCTAGAAGATAAGAATTCCCAGGGATATTTAACATGTCTGTTTACTAGGTTATACAGTTTCACATTAGATCAGATTTTAATTGTATATTACGAGCTATTTAATGAGCCCTAGTTTTTTAATTGCTCTATCTAAACTATGATGTACTACAATGTATTTCAGGGTGTAACAGGGGTGTTGTTATGGGTGTGGCTATCGCTGATTGACAGGAGAGACACAGGAGGTTTTCTATGATATAAAAAACACAAAACATTTAAAACTAAACACTGCTCGAAAACAACTAGAAAATAAAAGTTGACCAAACAAGAAAGGAGGTCCCGCTCCAGGAACAGTCTCCCTGACACCTCCTCTCTAGACTTGGATGGGATTAAAATCCCCTAATCTTGTTCCCTATTCCTTCCAGTGCTAGCGATCCTGGTTAACTCACACAGTGATCCGAGATACATTTTTCCTCTTGTGTTTTTCTCACCCTGGTTAACACACGCAGTCGTGAGGATCCTACAGCAACATTCTCCTTCCCAGACAGTCTGTATCCCTGCTTGTAGAACCAAGAAACTGGCTTTTCAGACCCTTTTTAAAGGCATGTGGCCGGGGCTAAGAGATAATCAATTAATCAGTTAACACCTGGCCACATTCCACACCTGGATTTGAATATGCCTTGCCATATCTAGCACAAACTTGATCATCAAAAACATTTACAAATTACAATCAAACAAAAACACACTATTTACACGTGCAGGACCTCAGCCCTGCCTCACAGGGTAAGAAGGATTTGTTCAGCTGTTTTGTGGTGCATTGGAATTTGTAGTGTAAAATTAGCATGATTTATATTCCTAGTGTTTTTATATGTATCTTGTGACTTAATAAAATCATAGATCAGTTTCATTGTTTAAGATATTATAGTTTAATTAGTTAAACTTTTTAAAAATGACATTCCCAGAAAAGTCAATCACCTAATTTAAAAAAAGCAGAAAAGACCAAGATTAATATGATATACAATATACAAGATTAATATGATATGGAGTAGTGTTTAGGGCTCTGGACTCTTGACCGGAGGGTCGTGGGTTCAGTCCCAGATGGGGGACACTGCTGCTGTACCCTTGAGCAAAGTACTTACCTAGATTGCTCCAGTAAAAACCCAACTGTATAAATGGGGAATTGTATGTAAAAAATAAAGTGATATCTTGTAACAATTGTAAGTCACCCTGCATAAGGGCATCTGCTAAGATATAAATTAATAATATTAATAATATACAAGATTAATATGATATACAAAATACAATATTTACATGATATACAATATAAATCAGGCAGAAAAAATAGCTTAATTTGGTGCGTTAAAACACATTTTTACATTTTTAAAACAGATATGTTTAAGTTAGTTTAAAACGAAATGTAATAACCTATTTAGGATTTTGTTTGTTAAAATCTACAATTTCTTTTGCTCACCCTACTAGTCCCCTCTTTCCTTTGCTCTCTTCCACAGCGAAGTCCTTCTGCTCACGGGCTCATTCTTCTGGGGATTTTGTGTATTTAGGCATTTTTTACACTGATTTCATTGTTTTGTATCAGTGCTGTTTTATCTGTGTTTATCGATTAAAAACGGAAATCAGAAGCCCTAAATATCCATTAAAGAGAAAGCTGCTTCAGTTTCCTAGGTGCTTAAGAAAACAAACATGTAACACATGCTAGATCAGCCATCACTCACTGTTACTAGTATGAAACAGTACCATCTAGTGGACAGCTACTGTGGATCAAGTGTCCTTTTGTATTGCTGGCAGCTGTGCACTAGATGGTGCTGTATCTTACTACTATACACACATGTTGTCTGAAACTGCTGCCTTTGTCCAAGTTTAAACCACCTCCAAGGAAGGTTTAAATTTAATTCACCTATCACATTTAAACATGGATTAAAATGAGTGGTGCAATTTCATTATATTTAATCTTTTAAATGTTTAACCTTGGATTAATTTTAAACAAGGATTACATCTAAATCCTGGTTTAAAGTTTTGTGCAACATGATTCAAATATAATCCTTGATTTAATCTGGGTTAGTGGTTAATCCACGCTGGTGCATTCGACCCTTAGGGTATCTGTGTGCATAATGTGTGTATCGTTACACAGAGAATTGTGAGGGTCTGGAACCAACTCCCCAGTAATGTTGTTGAAGCTGACACCCTGGGATCCTTCAAGAAGCTGCTTGATGAGATTCTGGGATCAATAAGCTACTAACAACCAAACGAGCAAGATGGGCTGAATGGCCTCCTCTCGTTTGTAAACTTTCTTATGTTCTTATGTTCTTATGTTAATCTAACTTCATATAAAAGGGGAGAGAGGTGTGAAAACACAGCCTGCTCTGAAATAGTCTGTATTGAGTGTGAAAGGATATCACTCAATGCCCTGTCAGAAATGTCACTGTGTCACTGTGTTTCTACACAGAAGCAGCTGGGAGAGACACAGACAGAAATACGACAGAGAATCCAGGAGAGACTGAAAGAAACTGATGAGCTGAAACAGGCTGTGGAGACACTGAAAGTGGGTATTGACAAGAGGGGGGTATTATTATTATTATTATTATTATTATTATTATTATTATTATTATTATTAACATTAACAGATGGACTGGAACACATCTACAGAAGTTTACTGTCTATGCCTGATATGTTTTTGATATCAATTCTAACCATGTCTCCTCTACTGTGTTCTTTCACTCAGAGATCTGCATGCATAGAAATAAAGGAAAGTGAGAAGATCTTTACTGAGCTGATCCGATCCATTGAGAAGATCCACACTGAGGTTATTGAGCTGATTGGAGCTAACGAGAAGGCTGCAGTGAATCAGGCTGAAGGACGCATGAAGAAACTGGAGCAGGAGATTGCTGAGCTAAGGAGGAGAAACGCTGAGCTGAAACAGCTTTCAGAGACAGAGGATCACATCCATTTTCTACAGGTAACATCACTGCTTGTTAGAAAATCTCAAGTCCATAACTGGGACGGTTTCAGACAGACCTCTCCAATTGAATGAATCCTTGCTTTCCCACAGGAATGTTTTGGACCCCATTTTGTTTCACTGAAAACTCCTTTTCTCCACTTTCCTGTTGTAGAATTTCCAGTCTCTCTGTGCCCCTCCTGAAGCTGGAGACTTACCCAGCGTTACTGTCAATACAGACATCTCTTTTGGGGCTGTGAGGAAAGCTGTATCTGAACTTAAAGACCATATTGAGGACTTCTGCAAGGGGGAATTAGTCAAAATAACCACAACAGGTTGGTGTGAAATAGATTCCTTTGGTAGAGATTTCTCAAATAGACCATGGCTTGAGGAGGGACAGGACCTGCAAGACATTAATAAAGACCTCTTGCAGATTGTTGACTATATGAATATTGGAGGAGGGAGGCAGCAGGGAAGAATGAGCAGAGAGGAGGGATTTTTACACCCTGAAATGCCGTGAATAAGCCTTGTTTCTTTTCAGATTGCTGTTTGGAGTCTTGTGTGTGTTGTGTATTAATCCACATGTTTCAATTCTATTTCTCTCTCTTTTTTCTGGCCAGTGAATAAAGTTGCAGTTTACAGTCTGCATGCTCCAGAGCAAAGGAACAGAGCTGAGTTTTTAAAATGTAAGTCTGTTTTCACTGAAACATTTGATTGAAAGATGTGTCACTCCATTGTGAGAAGAGCCAACACTACAGAACAGGGAGGGGTGGAGCTTGAGGGCAGCAATTATTATTATTTATTAGTAATTGTGAAGCCATTAATCTACACTCCTCTCCATCAAGTATTGGTTCAGATGAATACATGCAGGGAGGAGGGAGCAGGGAGGAGGGAGCATGGAGAAGATATCAGGGAGCAGGGAAAATGGAGGAAGGAGGAGGGAGCACTGTGGAGGGAGCAGGGAGGAGGGAGAAAAGAAGATTGAGGCGGGAGCATAGAGGGAGAAGGGAGGAGGGAGCAGTAAGGGTGCATGGATGAGGAAGCAGGGAGGAGGGAGCATAGAGGGAGGAGGGCACAGGGAGGAGGGAGCAGGGAAAAAGGAGGAGGGAGGATGCAGCAGGGAGCATGCAGGAGAGATGAGGGAGCAGGTGAATTGTGTGAATTGTGACAGGAGTTAAATTAGGTGCGATCTTTCATTTTCCATTTTAAACGTGATTCAGATGCGTTTGTCTAGACTGATGTGAACTGGAGGAACGCTAATCAAAGTTTATCAGCGTTTATATTTATATAATGTAAACTAGATAACTCTGCTATTCAGAAGAAGCTTCTTTTTTTACATGGGATATAAACAGAAAAACTGTGTCATGCAAGATATAGCAAAGTTATATTTAGAAAAACCACAATGTGAAACAACACAGAGCACAGAAATGACACATTTTTGCATTGTCGTTGAGACACTAATGACTCAATAATCATCAATTGAATTTGTAAAAGGGGGGAGAAAAGGACACACACACACACTGCCTATCACACACACACACACACACACACACCCTGCCTATCACACACACACACACACACACACACACACACACACACACGCTGCCCCATGCAGTATTTTTATAATCTCAGGTGAGCATTTTTTTCCCTTACTCTGCTTAGTTTATGTCAGTGAGTTTTTAAACAGAGAGTGAACTCCATAAAGAATTGTATTTAAAATAGCAACAACTTTGATAACGTGCACACAGTTTAAAATAAGGTTTGCATTGTGTGAGACAGTACAGAGAAAACCGCAATTGCTGTGGTCTGTACTAGGAGTGATACGCGACTGCAACCAAAGAGAACACTTTGAACTTGTAACTTAAAAACAGCCCGTTCCCTTTCAAGCACGAAATGGGTATCAACCCCTTTAATAAATAAACAAATAAAAATACATTTAAAAAAAGAAACTCTTCTGATAATAAGCTGACGTTTCCTGTAGTTTTTCAGGTGTCGTGGAGCTGAATTCTTCTTCTCTGCAGAGTGACATTCCTGTTTTGTTTTTGTTTTGTTTTTTTGTCGTCAGGGTTTCCGTGGCAATTGTTAGGGAGCGTGTTAAAATGACGCGCTTTCACATTTCTATTTTTCCATTTCTGTGTTCACCGGTTTGTTCTGAGGGTGGTTGTGTTTGCTCACATTTCTGTGAACCCTTTTTGTGTGAAGTGGATTCCCTTCAGTCCGAATCAGAGTGTATTTCAAAGCCCGTTGGTGTGGGTCCGGGTGATTTTTCGGGTGTCCGGTTTCTCCATGTTCGCGGTGACTCCCTCATGGAAATGCAGCTCTGTCCTCAGATGGGATGCGGAGCGGCTGTTGCCGAGGTGGTTCCGATGTTGGAAACGCGGGTTTCTCTTGGATTGATCAGGGAGGGCTGGACGGGTTTCTTTATCAAGCGCTCCCGAGAGGATTGTGGGATGTGCTGCTGTTTAATATAACGTTATAACTACATTAATAACATACGCGTACAGACACCTTACAGTACGCTGCTGAAGAATAAGAATCACACGAAGCTGAATAATGTATAAAGAGATATTAAAAATAAAACATGTCTATATATGTTCGTTGCTGTGAGGGCAGATTCACATCCCAGCGCTTTGGTATCTCTGGGTTTGAAACGGCGCTCCATAAGTGTAACACCTATTAATAATAATAATAATAATAATAATAATAATAATAATAATAATAATAATAAGTTTTATTTATCAGAAATATAAAAACATATTATTTCTATTGTGTGTGTGTAAACATTATTTTTTAAACTATAATAACGTTCCACTGCGGCTCTCAGTGATGACGTTTTACGATTGCTTCAGCTCACATTCAGCAGGTTCCTCAGGCTGTGTGACTGACATATAATGTGACCAATGAAAACGCAGAAAGGGTGGAAACGGTTGTATTATTGGCAGATCGCCCCAAAACAGCAAAAAAAACGTCTGATTACTTGTGGAGAAGGGAGGAGAGAGCAGGGAGGATGGAGGAGAGAGCAGGCAGGATGGAGGAGGGAGCAGGGAGGAAGGAGGAGGGAGCAGGGAGGAAGGAGGAGGGAGCAGGGAGGATGGAGGAGGTAGCAGGGAGGAAGGAGCAGGGAGGATAGAGGAGGGAGGAGGGAGCAGGTAGGATGGAGGAGGGAGCAGGGAGGGAGGATAGAGAAGGGAGGAGGGAGCAGGGAGGAAGGAGCAGGGAGGATAGAGGAGGGAGGAGGGAGCAGGCAGGAGGGAGCAGACAGGATGGAGGAGGGAGCAGGCAGGATGGAGGAGGGAGCAGACAGGATGGAGGAGGGAGCAGGGAGGAAGGAGAAGGGAGCATAGAGGAGGGAGGAGGGAGCAGGGAGGAGGGAGCAGGGAGAATGGAGGGGGGAGCAGGGAGGATGGAGGGGGGAGCAGAATGGAGGAGGGAGCAGGGAGGAGGGAGCAGGGAGGAGGGGACAGGGAGGAGGGATCAGGGAAGAAAGAGGAGGGAGCAGGGAGGATGCAGGTGGGAGGAGGGCGGATGCAGGTGGGAGCAGGGAGCAGGTAGCATGGAGGAGGGAGCAGGGAATAGGGAGCAGGGAGGATGCAGGTGGGAGCAGGGTGGAGGGGGGAGGGTGGAGGGAGCAGGCAGGAGGGAGCAGGGAGAATGGAGGGGGAGCAGGGAGGATGGAGGATAGAGCAGGGAGGATGGAGGAGGGAGCAGGGAGGGGGAGCAGAATGGAGGAGGGAGCAGGGAGGATGGAGGAGGGAGCAGGGAGGAAGGAGCAGGGAGGATAGAGGAGGGAGGAGGGAACAGGGAGGAGGCAGGAGGGAGCAGGCAGGAGGGAGCAGGGAGAATGGAGGGGGAGCAGAATGGAGGAGGGAGGAGGGAGCAGGGAGGAGGGAGCAGGGAGGATAGAGGAGGGAGCAGGGAGGATGCAGGTGGGAGGAGGGCGGATGCAGGTGGGAGCAGAGAGCAGGCAGCATGGAGGAGCGAGCAGGGAGGATGCAGGTGGGAGCAGGGTGGAGGGGGGAGGGTGGAGGGAGCAGGCAGGAGGGAGCAGGGGGAATGGAGGGGGGAGCAGAATGGAGGAGGGAGCAGGGAGGAGGGAGGAGGGAGCAGGGAGGATGGAGGAGGGAGCAGGGAGGAAGGAGCAGGGAGGATAGAGGAGGGAGGAGGGAACAGGGAGGAGGCAGGAGGGAGCAGGCAGGAGGGAGCAGGGAGAATGGAGGGGGAGCAGAATGGAGGATGGAGGAGGGAGCAGGGAGGAAGGAGCAGGGAGGATAGAGGAGGGAGGAGGGAACAGGGAGGAGGCAGGAGGGAGCAGGGAGAATGGAGGGGGGAGCAGAATGGAGGAGGGAGGAGGGAGCAGGGAGGAGGGAGCAGGGAGGATAGAGGAGGGAGCAGGGAGGATGCAGGTGGGAGGAGGGCAGATGCAGGTGGGAGGAGGGAGCAGGCAGCATGGAGGAGGGAGCAGGGAGGATGCAGGTGGGAGCAGGGTGAAGGGGGGAGGGTGGAGGGAGCAGGCAGGAGGGAGGAGGGAGAATGGAGGGGGGAGCAGAATGGAGGAGGGAGCAGGGAGGAGGGAGGATGGAACAGGGAGGAGGGAGCAGGGAGGATGGAGGAGGGAGCAGGGAGGATGGAGGAGGGAGCAGGGAGGATGCAGGTGGGAGGAGGGCGGATGCAGGTGGGAGCAGGGAGCAGGTAGCATGGAGGAGGGAGCAGGGAATAGGGAGCAGGGAGGATGCAGCTGGGAGCAGGGGGAGGGGGGAGGGTGGAGGGAGGATGGAGGAGGGAGCAGGGAGGATGCAGGTGGGAGGAGGGCGGATGCAGGTGGGAGCAGGGAGCAGGTAGCATGGAGGAGGGAGCAGGCAGGAGGGAGCAGGGAGAATGGAGGGGGGAGCAGGGAGGATGGAGGATAGAGCAGGGAGGATGGAGGAGGGAGCAGGGAGGGGGAGCAGAATGGAGGAGGGAGCAGGGAGGATGGAGGAGGGAGCAGGGAGGATGGAGGAGGGAGCAGGGAGGAAGGAGCAGGGAGGATAGAGGAGGGAGGAGGGAACAGGGAGGAGGCAGGAGGGAGCAGGCAGGAGGGAGCAGGGAGAATGGAGGGGGGAGCAGAAAGGAGGAGGGAGCAGGGAGGATAGAGGAGGGAGGAGGGAACAGGGAGAAGGCAGGAGGGAGCAGGCAGGAGGGAGCAGGGAGAATGGAGGGGGAGCAGAATGGAGGAGGGAGCAGGGAGGATGCAGGTGGGAGGAGGGCGGATGCAGGTGGGAGGAGGGAGCAGGCAGCATGGAGGAGGGAGCAGGGAGGATGCAGGTGGGAGCAGGGTGAAGGGGGGAGGGTGGAGGGAGCAGGGAGGAGGGAGCAGGGAGAATGGAGGGGGGAGCAGAATGGAGGAGGGAGCAGGGAGGAGGGAGGATGGAACAGGGAGGAGGGAGCAGGGAGGATGGAGGAGGGAGCAGGGAGGATGCAGGTGGGAGGAGGGCGGATGCAGGTGGGAGCAGGGAGCAGGTAGCATGGAGGAGGGAGCAGGGAATAGGGAGCAGGGAGGATGCAGCTGGGAGCAGGGGGAGGGGGGAGGGTGGAGGGAGCAGGCAGGAGGGAGCAGGGAGAATGGAGGGGGGAGCAGGGAGGATGGAGGATAGAGCAGGGAGGATGGAGGAGGGAGCAGGGAGGGGGAGCAGAATGGAGGAGGGAGCAGGGAGGATGGAGGAGGGAACAGGGAGGATGGAGGAGGGAGCAGGGAGGAAGGAGCAGGGAGGATAGAGGAGGGAGGAGGGAACAGGGAGGAGGCAGGAGGGAGCAGGCAGGAGGGAGCAGGGAGAATGGAGGGGGGAGTAGAAAGGAGGAGGGAGCAGGGAGGATAGAGGAGGGAGGAGGGAACAGGGAGGAGGCAGGAGGGAGCAGGCAGGAGGGAGCAGGGAGAATGGAGGGGGAGCAGAATGGAGGAGGGAGGAGGGAGCAGGGAGGAGGGAGCAGGGAGGATAGAGGAGGGAGCAGGGAGGATGCAGGTGGGAGGAGGGTGGATGCAGGTGGGAGCAGGGTGGAGGGGGGAGGGTGGAGGGAGCAGGCAGGAGGGAGCAGGGAGAATGGAGGGGGGAGCAGAATGGAGGAGGGAGCAGGGAGGAGGGGGGAGGGTGGAGGGAGCAGGCAGGAGGGAGCAGGGAGAATGGAGGGGGGAGCAGGGAGGATGGAGGATAGAGCAGGGAGGATGGAGGAGGGAGCAGGGAGGGGGAGCAGAATGGAGGAGGGAGCAGGGAGGATGGAGGAGGGAGCAGGGAGGATGGAGGAGGGAGGATAGAGGAGGGAGGAGGGAACAGGGAGGAGGCAAGAGGGAGCAGGGAGAATGGAGGGGGAGCAGAATGGAGGATGGAGGAGGGAGCAGGGAGGAAGGAGCAGGGAGGATAGAGGAGGGAGGAGGGAACAGGGAGGATGCAGGTGGGAGGAGGGCGGATGCAGGTGGGAGGAGGGAGCAGGCAGCATGGAGGAGGGAGCAGGGAGGATGCAGGTGGGAGCAGGGTGAAGGGGGGAGGGTGGAGGGAGCAGGCAGGAGGGAGCAAGGAGAATGGACGGGGGAGCAGAATGGAGGAGGGAGCAGGGAGGAGGGAGGATGGAACAGGGAGGAGGGAGCAGGGAGGATGGAGGAGGGAGCAGGGAGGATGGAGGAGGGAGCAGGGAGGATGCAGGTGGGAGGAGGGAGGATGCAGGTAGCATGGAGGAGGGAGCAGGGAGGATGCAGGGTGGAGGAGGGAGGGTGGTGGGAGCAGGGTGAGTGGAGTAGGGAGAAGGGAGCAGGGAGGATGCTTGTGGGAGGAGGCAGGAGGGTGGAGGGAGCATTCAAGAGGGAGAAGGAAGCATAGAGGAAGGAGCAGGGAGGATGGAGGAGGGAACAGGGACTGATGAAGCAGGGAAGAGGGAGTGATTTGAGGATGGCGCAGACAGTGACTGTTGTGTGTTTCAATTCTATTTCTCTCTCTTTTTTTCTACCCAGTGAATGAAGTTGCAGTTTACAGTCTGCAGGCTCCAGAGCCAAGGAACAGAGCTGAGTTTTTAAAATGTAAGTCTGTTTTCACTGAAACATTTGATTGAAAGATGTGTCACTCCATTGTGAGAAGAGCTAACACTGCAGAACAGGGAGGGGTGGAGCTTGAGGGCAGCAATTATTATTATTTATTAGTAATTGTGAAGCCATTAATCTACACTCCTCTCCAACAAGTATTGGTTCAGATGAATACATGCAGAATGACTGGGGGAGGGGCATTTGTTGCCTGTTTTTCCACTCAGACCTTTCTCTCCCTAAATATCTTGGTATCCCTGAATAGATAATCATCCCATCTTTTAATACATGTACAATGCATGTGAAACCAGTTGTGGGGGAAAATGAACAGCTATCCCTCCCAGTCATCCTGTGCTGGTAGTAAATGTATATTGCAGTATCACTGCACTTGTGGGATGGATTGCTCATTAAAATATTAGACAGATATTTGAAGAGTGGATGATATTCTATTGAAGATATTTAGTAAGCAAGGGGTCTGAGTGGGTAAAATGGCAACACATACCCTGTAGGAACATTAAGTGAACTGTAATTGTATGCAGAGCTGCATTTGATTGGTTCCAATTGAAGAAGTTTGATAAGATTGAGGAATTATAATGAACAAAACAATCAAACAGCAAGAGGGTTTAAAGGGTTCATAAGGTCCTTTGTATTTTATTGTGTTGCATGTTCCCATGTGTTGCTACAACTGTTTACGTGAGGTGTGTGGATTGTTTTAATTATTTTTATTTTTTTTAACATTTTGACCACTTTTTTATACTTATAGATAGCTTCACATGTAATTGCATGGGCCTCTCAGAACTACATTTCCCATCATCCTCCTGCTCACATATGTGATTGAGATGGAATTACCAGTGAGCAGGAGGATGATGGGAAATGTAGTTCTGAGAGGTCCATGCCGGTCCGCGGGAAGCCATCTTGAGGCAGAAAATGCAATTTAAAAGTTTAAAAAAGTGGTCAAAATGTATTAAAAAAAATAATTAAAACAATACACACACCTTCCATAAACAGGATGTGAGGATGCAGCAGACAATGACTGTTGATTTTCTCAGTGATTTGACTTTTCTAACCGTCTCTCCTCTACCCGTCCTCTTCTCTTCAATCAGATTCCTGTCAGCTCACACTGGACCCCAACACAGCGCATAGAAACCTCTGTCTGTCTGAAGGGAACAGAAAGGTGACATGGAGGAGAGAGACACAGCAATATCCTGATCACTCAGAGAGATTTGATCGCTATACCCAAGTGCTTTGCAGAGAGGGTTTGTCTGGGACTCGCTGTTACTGGGAGATTGAGTGCAGTGGGGGATGGGCTTCTATAGGAGTCACATATAAAGGAATCAGCAGGAAAGGAGGGGATCGTTCCTGTGGCCTTGGATACAATGACAAGTCCTGGAGTGTGTACTGCTCTGATTCCAGTTACACTGCCCGGCACAATAACAATGAAACTACAATAACTGCCCCCTGCTCCCCCAGAATAGGAGTGTATCTGGACTTTAATGCCGGCACGCTGTCCTTTTATGGCGTCTCTGACACAATGACCCTCCTGCACAGATTCCAAACCACATTCACTGAGCCGCTCTATCCTGGGTTTGGGCTTCATTGGTATGATTCCCCTGTAACAATCTGCCAGCTGAACTAGACTGTTTTGTGTTGTAAGAAACCCTTTGTATTGAACTCCCTGTCTGTCCTCTCCACTCCTCGGGTGAAGGGAATGTTCAATCTGACACAACTTTGGATGAAAGTTAGGGGGTAAAACGGCGCCACCTGCAGAACGAAACAAGGTGAATTATTTGTATTTAGCAACAAAAGGATTTCATACGAAATAATTGTATTTAATTAATTTTTTTAAGAATTGTTATGTTTTATATATATTTTAGAAAATGGCATCCAATAGTCAGTGCTGTAACAGTTTTAAAAAAAGTGAACTTAAGTTTGCTTTATTGTGTGTGTGTTTTTGTTTTTTGATTTCCATAAAATGTTTAATATTTCAGATTTTAGTAATGTGATTTAATAAAAAAAATTAACGTGATAGACTGACTTTTTCTCATTTCTTAATACTCATTAACATGGTTTTTCAAATGAGAATGAGCAAGAAAGAGGTGAATGAGAGAGAAAGAGGTCTGGTAAAGCATAGGGAAGCATTGTAAAGCACAGAGAGGTCTGGTAAAGCATAGAGAAGCATTGTAAAGCACAGGGAGGTCTGGTAAAGCATAGGGAAGCATTGTAAAGCACAGAGAGGTCTGGTAAAGCATAGAGAAGCATTGTAAAGCACAGAGAGGCCTGGTAAAGCATAGGGAAGCATTGTAAAGCACAGAGAGGTCTGGTAAAGCATAGGGAAGCATTGTAAAGCACAGAGAGGTCTGGTAAAGCATAGGGAAGCATTGTAAAGCACAGAGAGGTCTGGTAAAGTATAGGGAAGCATTGTAAAGCACAGGGAGGTCTGGTAAAGCATAGGGAAGCATTGTAAAGCACAGAGAGGTCTGGTAAAGCATAGGGAAGCATTGTAAAGCACAGAGAGGTCTGGTAAAGCATAGGGAAGCATTGTAAAGCACAGAGAGGTGTGGTAAAGCATAGGGAAGCATTGTAAAGCACAGAGAGGTCTGGTAAAGCATAGGGAAGCATTGTAAAGCACAGAAAGGTCTGGTAAAGCATAGGGAAGCATTGCAAAGCACAGAGAGGTCTGGTAAAGCACAGGGAAGCATTGTAAAGCACAGAAAGGTCTGGTAAAGCATAGGGAAGCATTGCAAAGCACAGAGAGGTCTGGTAAAGCATAGGGAAGCATTGCAAAGCACAGAGAGGTCTGGTAAAGCACAGGGAAGCATTGTAAAGCACAGAGAGGTCTGGTAAAGCATAGGGAAGCATTGTAAAGCACAGAGAGGTGTGGTAAAGCATAGGGAAGCATTGTAAAGCACAGAGAGGTCTGGTAAAGCATAGGGAAGCATTGTAAAGCACAGAAAGGTCTGGTAAAGCATAGGGAAGCATTGCAAAGCACAGAGAGGTCTGGTAAAGCACAGGGAAGCATTGTAAAGCACAGAGAGGTGTGGTAAAGCACAGGGAAGCATTGTAAATCACAGAGAGGTCTGGTAAAGCATAGGGAAGCATTGTAAAGCACAGAAAGGTCTGGTAAAGCATAGGGAAGCATTGCAAAGCACAGAGAGGTCTGGTAAAGCACAGGGAAGCATTGTAAAGCACAGAGAGGTGTGGTAAAGCACAGGGAAGCATTGTAAATCACAGAGAGGTCTGGTAAAGCATAGGGAAGCATTGTAAAGCACAGAGAGGTCTGGACTCTAACCCTGGGCTTGAGACTCAGCTCAGTGATTTGGATTCCTGAACAGCTTCTTAGTAAAGGTATTATTCAGCATGCCGCCGCACCGTGAACTAATAAGAAAAGACTTTCAGTACCTGGCAGGCTCTTGTGACATATCAGGAGGGTCATTCTCTTTACTCCTTCTTCTTCTCCTTGGAGTCGGGTCCATGCCTCTCTCTACTGAATCACTCATTCCTCAGTTAGCTGGGTTTCTCCTCTGCAACAGAATTGAAACAAGTCCGTTGTTAAAGAGTACAGCGCTTCAAATGTCATTTTTCTTTCTCTTTCTTTAGAGCGGCACCTTATCTTTTCATGCTGTTTGAAATCATCCCGACCGCTTCTTGTTATCACAGTTACTCAAATGCTGGGTTCGTTTTTGGAAACGTCTGTGTTGCTAATTGAGTGCCATGGGAGCATTGTATTTTAAACAATTTTGTATCAATTAAGATTATTTTTCATTTTGAATTATTCATTTTGAACTTTAAATATACAGGTTAATACTAACTGTTACAACAGCACCTAATAGGAAAAACAAAAACGATGATCTTTTTGTATGTTTTGTCCAGTTGTTCTGCTTGGATTTTGGTGTCTGACCAAATTTATATTCGAGCTTGAGTTTCTCGCACTGTTCATGTCGTTAGGGTTACCCGATTTGCCCTGAAAAACTAAATAAGACGTTCTTTTTCTCCTAGTCACTGACGCAGTACCAAAATAACAGTATTGTGCAGTAGAGAAACAAGGACCAGGGGTCACAAATGGAGATTAGATAAAGGGGCATTCAGAACAGAAAATAGGAGGCACTTTTTTACACAGAGAATTGTGAGGGTCTGGAACCAACTCCCCAGTAATGATGTTGAAGCTGACACCCTGGGATCCTTCAAGAAGCTGCTTGATGAGATTCTGGGATCAATAAGCTACTAACAACCAAACGAGCAAGATGGGCCGAATGGGGCCTCCTCTCGTTTGGAAACTTTCTTATGTTCTTATGTATTTATAACACAATAATAGTTTTATCAGATTATAGTGGAATAGTTGTATGCTTGTATCTTAGAAAATATCAGTTTACAAAAGCTCCCTTATTTTGAAGACTCCATGTTCACAAGTATGCGGAAGCCCCTTTGGCAGTCAGCATACTCTGACATCATAAGTCACATGACCGGAACCTGCGTGACGTCGAGTTATTTTGCTTAAACATCAATAATAACCGAACAACGAAGAAGAAGAAGAAGCGAAAAGGATGGAAAATACAAAGAAAAAATGATGTAGCCTATCATTGTGATAAGATGAAATATTGAAGTACCTTGACAAGATGTTTTGCCGGTACGCAGTTCCGGGCCGTACCGGCTGAGTTTCAACTCTGATTATTAGTATTATATTTATGTGTGTTATTGTTATTATTATTATTATTATTATTATTATTATTATTATTATTATTATTATTATTATTATGGATATAGTTTTATTATCCACTATCCTCAACAATACGAAGTATAAAATCGACTCGCACAAGCGCTCCTCTTCACTGTAGCTGAAGCGAGCTGCGGGTCACATGACACAGGAAGTAAATGTCTTCAAAGCAGTTCCTTGGGTTGGGCAGCAGCTGGTTCATGACGAGAGAGAAACACAGACCTGTCCAGAGTCATGCGAGTCACGAACGACTTTAAATAATCCTGTGTGTGTCTTTATCTCACCTCGCTCGACCCGCTGACAAGTCTTGACAGCCCGCTATTAATAATGAACCAGGGAAATGCTGAGGTTCCCATGCAGCTGTGGAGACATCTTTGTTTCCTCCTCCTTGAAGTCATCTCCGTGTCTGTATCTCCGAAATCACTCGTTCCGCAGTTAGCTGTGTTTCGACTGTGCAACACAACTGAAATCATGAACGAGGGGAGCACAGAGCACCCCGATATACTCACAGCAGAACAGCCTCCATTCACAAAACCTATAGCAACGCGATCATTAACGAGGGGAGCACAGAGCACCCCGATATACTCACAGCAGAACAGCCTCCATTCACAAAACCTATAGCAACGCGATCATTAACGAGGGGAGCACAGAGCACCCCGATACACTCACAGCAGAACAGCCTCCATTCACAAAACCTATAGCAACGCGATCATTAACGAGGGGAGCACAGAGCACCCCAATATACTGACAGCAGAACAGCCTCCATTCACAAAACCTATAGCAACGCGATCATTAACGAGGGGAGCACAGAGCACCCCGATATACTCACAGCAGAACAGCCTCCATTCACAAAACCTATAGCAACGCGATCATTAACGAGGGGAGCACAGAGCACCCCGATATACTCACAGCAGAACAGCCTCCATTCACAAAACCTATAGCAACGCGATCATTAACGAGGGGAGCACAGAGCACCCCGATATACTCACAGCAGAACAGCCTCCATTCACAAAACCTATAGCAACGCGATCATTAACGAGGGGAGCACAGATTTGCAATTTCCAGTAAAATGTAATGTTTCTATATTCCAATCTGTGCCAAACGTCACTTTTAAACCCGTGTATTATGAATGTAAAGCCTAGTCCGGGTCTGTCCCGCGACACATCCGTTTCATTTACACTGTAATGCGGACTCACAGGAACACAATATTTCTACCTGTGCTGAGTGGGAGCTGCACAGGGACTGTGTTTTACGTAACTTCGTTAAACTGCAATAAACTCTCTGTCAGACTTTCTGTGTCCTCACCTAGGACTGCATAAAGCAGGACAGGACAGTCAATCCCGTGATGCAGTTCGGTGCTCCATTACAGGCGCCATTTGTGGAGCCCACTCAGTACTGAATACATTGCGGAGATGCTGTGGAGCCCACTCAGTACTGAATACATTGCGGAGATGCTGTGGAGCCCACTCAGTACTGAATACATTGCGGAGATGCTGTGGAGCCCACTCAGTACTGAATACATTGCAGAGATGCTGTGGAGCCCACTCAGTACTGAATACATTGCAGAGATGCTGTGGAGCCCACTCAGTACTGAATACATTGCGGCGATGCTGTGGAGCCCACTCAGTACTGAATACATTGCGGAGATGCTGTGGAGCCCACTCAGTACTGAATACATTGCAGAGATGCTGTGGAGCCCACTCAGTACTGAATACATTGCGGCGATGCTGTGGAGCCCACTCAGTACTGAATACATTGCGGAGATGCTGTGGAGCCCACTCAGTACTGAATACATTGCGGAGATGCTGTGGAGCCCACTCAGTACTGAATACATTGCAGAGATGCTGTGGAGCCCACTCAGTACTGAATACATTGCAGAGATGCTGTGGAGCCCACTCAGTACTGAATACATTGCGGAGATGCTGTGGAGCCCACTCAGTACTGAATACATTGCAGAGATGCTGTGGAGCCCACTCAGTACTGAATACATTGCGGCGATGCTGTGGAGCCCACTCAGTACTGAATACATTGCGGCGATGCTGTGCTGCAGCGCCAGGATATACCGGTATTTACTAACTCCGCCCACTTGTGACATCATTGTCCTATCCTTCCTTATATAGTCCTAGGTCCGCCTCTAGTGCTTCGTAAAGCCGACAGCTATTGGCTGATCTCGACACACATCATACAAGAGTTCTGTCAGACTTTCCAACAAGCAAGACTTTCATTTGACGCGCGTTTTATGGAGCCTCGTTATCATAACGTCTCTTATTATCATTAACGCCCGAATTATAATTATACGATTTTAAACCATCAAAAACGAAACCTGCCGAACCTCTGGAACCAGACCGATAAAAAGAAACTAAAAACTGGATGTCAAAAACGGAAGCAAAAGACGACAAAAAAATAAACTGCAATAAACACACTGTCAACCTTTCTGTGTACATTTCAAAATGATTATTTCTGTAAAGTGTGCTACAGGTAATAATTTGATTTTACTGCATTATTATTATTATTTATTTCTTAGCAGACGTCCTTATCCAGGGCGACTTACAGGTGTTACAAAATATCACATTACAGATAAGAGCCGTTATAAAAATACAGTCAAGTCAGCGGCAAACAGGAGCAAATTCAACTCAGAACAATACAGAAAATAATCACGTTTGAGAGCAAATTCGACTAAGAGCCGTTAAACGTCTCAGAAAAACATTTGCTTAGAAAAGTACATTCCATTCCAATAAAAAAAATATATGTGAATTCTGTTTCCTTTCAGAGTAAATTCAAATACAAGATACAGGAAACAGTTCTAATTGAGAGCAGTAGTTTAGGCCTACTGTAGATATTTATACAAAATGTTTTTGTTTGTTTGTTTAAATCAGACAACTCCAGACGTGTCCGGCTTAGAGAGGGACAACTAATTCTGAAAACCGTTTTGAAAGAAATATATCGTTGCTGTGGGGGTGGCTAGAGTCTCAAACTGGGGGTCCATTCCCTGGGGCTTGAGGTCTCGGAGGGTCTCTTCAAGCTCCTCTCTGCAAAGACAAGTTTATAATCCTAATGTTAGGATGTTTTTAATATTACACTCTTCAATATCACCGCGACAGCATCGCCCCATGAAATCATAAACACATCGTTACAGTAAAATGATTTCGCGTTGAAATTTCTTTGACGCTGTCGTGCTTTTCAGACGCTTTGTGTGGTCAAATTGATCACATGACCCGGGAGCCGTTATCATTTGTAAAACCTGGCTTTGAGAAGCTTGTCTGGAGACTCCTAACTGCCAGACAGCCTTCCCCGTTCCATTCAAATGATGTGACAGTGTGACCTTTCAACTCTGGACTCTGCATGTGTACAGGCAGAGTTGAAAGGTCAGACTGTTAGATTGATAAGGAGGGGAGACATGTAGAAACACAACGAGAATTTAAAATCGGCTTATCCTCTACGGTAAACCTGCGAAGTATTTTTTAACAAACCTCCTCAGTTTCTCCTCCTTGTACATCGCCTCCAGCTCCTTGTTATCCTTCCTCAGTCTCTCCAGTTCCTCCTTGTCCTCCGAGCCCCCCTCTGTCTGCTCCTGGGCTTTCCCTCTGTTGATGAGAAACACGCATGCAAATCATCATCAAAGACATGTTACTATTCATTAAAAACCCTAAACACAGCTCCCAAGAGAAAGGCCAGCAGTTACTGGGAGAGTCATTGAGGTGCTGGTGCTGCTGGTGAACCTGGACTGGAGTCGTCAGGTATGTTATTAAACTGGAGCACGCATGCCTCTGCAGAGAGAGGAGACCTGATATTACCTGGCAGGCTCTTTGCTGTTCCTTCTCCTTGGAGTTGGGTTCATGTCTCTCTCTCTTCCAATTCACTCGTTCCTCGGTTAGCTGTGTTTCTGCAGCAGAACTGAAACAAGTCAGTAACTAATGAGTACAGAGCCTCAAAAGATCCTTTCTTTAGACCGCCCCCTTATCATTTCATGAGGTTTCATCATCCCAAGCCCTTCTTATTATTGCTGTTACTCCAATACTGGGTTGAATCCTTTTTTTGGATGAGTCTGCTATTTGTTTGTTTGCAAATTCAAACGCAGTGAATATATAATATATTGTGTAAAACAAATCGCGCCTGTGTTATTGTAGTGTAGCAGTGTGGAGTAGTGTTTAGGGCTCTGAACTCTTGACCGGAGGATCGTGGGTTCAATCCCACGTGGGGGACACTGCTGCTGTGCCCTCGAGCAAGGTACTTTACCTAGATTGCTCCAGTAAAAACCCAACTGTATAAATGGGGAATTGTATGTAAAAAAAACAATGTGATATCTTGTAACAATTGTAAGTTGCCCTGGATAAGGCCGTCTGCTAATAAATAATAATAATATTGTAATAATAATGATTAATAAAAGTGACAGAGCGGTGTGTTTTTTTTATTGGTAAAGTGAATCTGGTTTGGTGTGAATGGGATTTCCTTTGCGTCACTTTGCCCCTGTTGTTAACGTAGATTTTGTATCTATATCTGGATATTCCCTACTGGAAATTTACACAGATTTATTGTATTAGAATGCAATACATTGTGACAGAATTGTATTAAAACATATTTTAAATGTGTATGTGTTTGAGATGAGTCATGCGAATCACATTTGAAATGCAGATTCAACAGATAATCACATTTGAAATGTATATAAAAGTCATTAAAACATGATGGGAATGCATTACATTTGAAAACAGGTTTTTGACGTGTTTCTAATGCATTTTGTTGAATCACATTCATTTCGAAGTGTAGTTGATTTTCAAACTGGAGTCCCCTTATTCTCGTGTGTGCACTAAATAAACTGCAGGGCATGCATCAAAACAATGAAATATCCAACACAATACCAAAAAGAGACTTCACAAGTTTAGAATATGAAACGTCTGTTTGTTCTTCTTCTTTGGAACATGTAGGCAGTTTCATTGATAGTGTTGTATTTAAGGGGAAGTATAGCCTATAGGTGTTTTGCATTGTTTACAATTGAATAATCTTAAATGTTTTTGTTTTTCTAAATCGCATGAATCATAAAAATGTTTGCAAAGCTTTAAAATGTGGAACTTTGCTGACATTAATTCTTTGCTGACGGAATAAAAAAAGGAAAAAGCTTCTCCATTCATTTGCCTTCCAGTACTTCCATACTTTTACAGACCATGGGTATCTAGTCACTTCCTCTGGAGGCGTCAAGCGCTGTGGCTCATCATCTATGGCTGTAATCTTACCACCCATATACCAATCTGCGTGGTGACAAGAGTCAAACCACAATGATGCCATTTGTTTAACTACACCTAACAACACTGCATGCATATAATCGGGTACATAGCCATCAACTGCATCAAAACAAGGAATAAGCATCAAAGGAGCCGGACCCTTCACTCCCTTTTTGGGCTGACCACCATCCAGGGCATCCAAGGAACATTGTACCACTGAATCATGAGTTTGCACTACATTGGAAAAGACATTGGGATATACATGACAAAACCCCCTCCCCTTGGGCACATGCTCCCCTTTCTGTTCACACCAGCTACATCCACTGTACCAGATTCTGTAAAAGAGGCCTTGCAACCCTGTCACATGTACAAATTACAGGAAAAACCCTGCTAGTCACAGAATTCGGAGTGTAAGGGTTTTCCCAAACAATCCCCTCATTACCCAACTTTACAGTTTCTCCAACAAATGGTTTAAGGAACGTGTCAATGTGTGGTTTGGAGGTGCCACACCACAAAGCTGTTAAAAAGGAATGTTTCCTGTGCGGCTCTGGATCCATTTCATTTCCATGGAACTGTAGGGGCTAAATTGAATACGAGGATGATTTAAACACTGCTACTCCATCACAATGCCATGTGAGGGAGAAGTCATTTTTGCCAAACTGTCAACCAATTTTTCAAAACACAATCCATCATATCCATCACAAAAAACATGACTTTTGGTACATTTTTCCCAGTCTATGATGTGTGTAGCTGCGTCAGTAAACTGCAAGAAATCTTTTAAGTTGTTTTTCAATTAGCAAATAAATAAAATAGCTCTTCATGTTATCAAGTAACACGGCCTCATTCCAGTCTGGGCAGCTGGTGCGTGATGGATCAGCTCCACCATAAGAAAAACAGACATGGCAATAAAAGTGAATTTCACAACAATCTTTGTAGTTAGAGAAGTGTTTGAACAGCTGGAAAACACCAGGAGGAAACACACCTGGACATATGACATCTAATAACTGTGATAGATCTGTTGTTGCTTCTGTACTTAAACCATGTTTCAAAATAACAGCATAACCCAATAGAATCGATTGTGCCTTGGTGACAGTGGAGCCTTGGAAAAGTGTATCATCACCATTTTCAATAGAATAATATGATGATTCTTGCTGAATGTCATCAGTTTCATGAATATTAGTTGAGTTACTTGGCACAACATTCCTTGATCCCAATTCTTCATATTCAGTTTCCATCAATATGTCAGAGTTACAAACAGCATTGTTACAAGATGTCACATTATTTTTACATACAATTACCCATTTATACAGTTGGGTTTTTACTGGAGCAATCTAGATAAAGTACCTTGCTCAAGGGTACAGCAGCAGTGTCCCCCCACATGGGATTGAACCCACAACCCTCCGGTCAAGAGTCCAGAGCCCTCACCACTACTCCACACTGCTGCCCTTTTGTAGCGTGATCAATCAAAAGTCAGTCACATGTTTATAAATGATCTCTTTGAATTTCTGAAATGGTTGGATAATGTGGTGGTGTTGTTGTTGTTGTTGTTGTTGTTGTTGTTGTTGTTGTTATTGTTGTTGTTTATAAATTATCTCATCGGATTGTTGAAATGGTTGGATAATTGCCCTAACAAGCACTTAATTAGATGCATTTGGTCTACTCATTAGGCAGTTCAGAATTTCAATATTTATTTATTTATTGCTTACTTGAACAACAATGTGAGTGAAATATCATCACAAAAAAGAAGACATTTCCATGGATATCGTAAATCACAATCAAATTGCATTACATGTGCAATCTGCCCACAGTGGAAAAGCAGAAACGTGTTTTAAGCCTGGCCTTTGTCGCCCTCTTCAGGACAAACTCTGCAGCTGCACAGAGCTGATTGAAATCCATTCTTTTCACTTGGGAAATGTAGAGCTATTCACACAACCTTGAGGACTGTTCTAAGCGCTGTTTTAAAGACTGTTATATATATATATATATATATATATATATATATATATATATATATATATATATATATATATATATATATATATATATATATAACAATGACCACACAGTGTTGCTTTAACTAAACAATACCAGCAGACCAGCCTATTTCATACAGGTCTTTGTAACTAAACTATACCAGCAGACCAGCCTATTTCATACAGGTCTTTGTAACTAAACTATACCAGCAGACCAGCCTGTTTCATACAGGTCTTTGTCCAGTGACTGCTGGGTCTGATGTAAGAAGAAAAAAACAGAGCGATTCAGCCTATTGTATCTTTCAAAGGTTTGCCTGCCAGTTGAAGGAGCCAATGATAGCAGGGTAATACTATTGTGAAGCTGCTCAAAGAACACTACAGGTACAGTCCTGAATCCTCCCAGAAGCTGAGTGTGTGAAGTATAGAAGAACTGAAATGTCCGCTCTGGATAGACAAACACCAAAAAGATAACAAAGTTACAAACTGAGTGAAAGGAGACAGTACAATATTGTGGGATCAAATAAAAGCAGGTTTTTCACATCTTCAGCGTGCCCAGCTGGCACAAGCCTGTGAGGCTCTGTTGTCTTCAGAGCGTGAGCTCGGGTTCAAATGATTTCAGTTGCTTCTCAACTCTGGGATGAAGCAATCAGACACTTCCAGATGGTTAGTAAGGCTAACAGCCCCTAAAAGACTAAAACATCCCATTTAAAACACATGAAAGCCCCGTGCAGCCAGTCTACCCAGGCTAAGTGCTTGAGAAAGAGAGAGGGAGAGAGGTCTAAAGGGAAGGGGTGTATATCTCACTGCTCATGAACACACTGTTCCCAGGGAGGAAACCCACTGAAATCATTAAAAATTAAAAATGACAAACAACATTTCCATTGCTTGATTTTCAAGCACAATATTTTTAAGCAACACAGGGTAAATATTTCAGAGCGTTCAATGACTTCCTGTGCTGGGAACCTCTTCACTACATGTGCTTCCTGCCTGGGGTCATTCAACTGCATCATCAATATCTTTGTAACTCCATGAAATCATAAAGACAGGTAAGTTTTGTTTGTTGTGAAATCATCAGTGTCTCTGCCTCACTGCATCAAGCCTTATGACAGTAGTACAAAATCTCCACAGAACTAAATATGTTGTTATTTTTCCCTAAAATGATTACAACTCCTGTCCCACTCTCTCCTCTCCACCCCTCTCACACTGATTCAGCAGTCTCTGCTCAGCCTGCTTCTCTAAACCTGGCCTCAGTCCCAAACTCTGCCTCTGATATCATTACTTAACTCCTGGAATTCAGAAACACAGGTAAGTTTCATTTCTTGTGAAACCCATCCCTGTCTCTGTATCATCTCAACAGAAACAGCAGAAGCACATATTGTGATTCCAGCCCAGGATCACACTTCATGGTGAATCAAGGGTATTGACACAACTATTCCAATGGCTGGAGTTCCACCCTTCTTATATTCCTGTGCAGAACTAGACACTCTAACACAGCAGTCAAACACATTGTTAATACTGTGATAAATCTGGAGAAAGGACAGTCTAAACATGGAAACAAGCTTGTTCTTGTTATTCCACTTGTTCTCCTTGTTGAAGAAGAAAACTCCCCTCCCCTCCAAAAACAATTGAGAACTGAAGTGGAGGCATTTCTGTCCATTTTACCCACTCAGATCCCTCGCTTTCTAAATATATTGGTGCATCTGAAAAGATAATAGCACCGTCTTCAAATACAAGCTAAAGATTGTTAGATTGTCAGAGTATTTTACTTTTACAATGAAAATTAATCAATTAATTAATGATTAAAAAATATGATTACCAATTTGCACTTTAATCAAAACAATGTAATGGTCTGATCAGCAATAACTGCATATATATTTTTTTTATTGAATAAATATAATTGAAAATAGGTTGATGTTAAAGTATTGTTTATATCAGTATATATTCTTAATATTATATTTCTGATCTTTAATATGTTTGTGCTGAATGATTCAGAATACTTTTTGCTTAGATCTTTATTTGAAATGCTTACTAACTATTCCAGCAAGAATTGCCTCTGAAAACTCTTGTCCAGGCTGATTGTGTGATAACGAGGTGGGGAAGCATATTGGTGGTGCGCTGGGCACTGAAGCCCACAGGGTAAGCATTGTGCACTGCAGCCCGTGCAACAGACATACACTTCCCCACAATCAGCCTCCAGGAGTCTTTTCAGAAGCAATGTTTGGCTGGAATAGTTAGTAAGCATGGTGAATAAAATCTAATCAGAAACAGCCATAGAAAATCCTCATCAGGTAAGAAATGTAAAGAACATGATGACGTTTAAACCTTTAACCTCAGTGTGGTCCCCATGAGTGTTCATTAATATCTATCTATCAGGAGAGTTTTCAAAATGACCAATTGTATCTGTTCATGAAAACACAGCAGCATGGCTGATTGAAATGAAATCTCTTTGAAATGTTTGATGAAGGGGGTCAGGAGGTGGGGTCCTATTACCTGTAACACAGGAAGGAAGGAAGTGAACGGGGAGAGGAAACCAGTGTGGGGGCTGCAGGATCAATGGGCTTCACCTGAGTCAAAGAGAGTGGAAATAAAGAAGTGTGGAAAACAAAACGAGCAACAGCAAAACAAGAAGGGACTTGAAAGAATGATGTTCTGCTGATGAGAGGGAAGACATTGTCTGAAATGAATAAAACAAATAGTGCACAGATTTGAAAAGTAGGTCCCATGATTGTAAGCTTTGTTTGAGTGTCTGTTCTGTATAAAATGGTTTTAACTCATGAAATCAGCACTGTAATAAATGAGTATGTCAGTAACGTACACACCCTGTCTGATAACACCAGAACATGTCTAGTTCTCATGATATACAGCCTCCCCTGGACTGGATGGACCACCCTTCATGTTCTCTTAGGGGGGGAGAGCAGTTCAGACTCTGTGCCTCAAGCTTGCCCTGAACTGGAGGGAAGAAAGCAGTTGGTGCTCAGAGACAAGTTTGTGGTTGAGGACTAATGGACTTTGAGATGTGGATTAATGCCCACGAAGATCGAACTCCACCAAACTCACTTCCCTTGTGAACTTCTGAGGATTCAGACCCACACAGAAGTGAAGGTCTAGTGCAGTCAAATACATACTGTAGCTATAGAAGGGTTACTGTGACAATGCCATTCTCAAACTCCAGTCCCACTCACAACTCTCTCCTCTCCGCCCCTCTCAAACTGATTCAGCAGTCTCT
Organism: Acipenser ruthenus; assembly: GCF_902713425.1. Taxonomy (NCBI): domain Eukaryota; kingdom Metazoa; phylum Chordata; class Actinopteri; order Acipenseriformes; family Acipenseridae; genus Acipenser; species Acipenser ruthenus. The sequence goes on along the minus strand of NC_081241.1, from coordinate 1,025,304 downwards.
GCTCAGCCTGCTTGTCTAAACCTGGCCTCAGTCCAAAACCCCGCCTCTCAGAGCTTTACTCAATTCCAGGAAATCAGCACAGTTTCATTTCTTGTGAAATAGTCAGTCTCTCTGTCTCACTGCAACAAGATGGCTTCAAAAGTATGGTCAGAGGATCGGTTCAGCTGTCCAGTGTGTCTGGAGCTATTGAAGGACCCAGTCGCTATTCCATGTGGACACAGTTACTGTATGGGGTGTATTAAGAACTGCTGGGATCAGACTGATCATACAGGTGTCTACAGCTGCCCCCAGTGCAGAGAGGCCTTTACCCCAAGGCCTGTTCTGCGCAGAAACACCATGCTGGCCGAACTTGTGGAGGAATTAAAGAAGACAGGACTCAATCCTCCTCCTGCTCAAAGTTATGCTGGACCTGGAGATGTGCTGTGTGATTTCTGCACTGGGAGAAAGTTCAAAGCTGTGAAATCCTGTTTGATGTGCCTGGCCTCTTACTGTGAAACACACGTCAAGCCACACTATGAGGGGGCTGCTTTCAAGAGGCACAAGCTGATCAATGCAATTGGAGATCTGGAGCAGAAGCTTTGTGCTGAACACCAGAAGGTTTTGGATATCTTCTGCAGAACCGATCAGACTTGTGTTTGTGTGTTGTGTACAGACGAGGATCACAAGAGCCACGATACAGTCTCAGCTGAGAAAGAAAGGAGTATGAAACAGGTAAGGGTTTGAACCATTTCCTTGTAACTATCCTAGAAGATAAGAATTCCCAGGGATATTTAACATGTCTGTTTACTAGGTTATACAGTTTCACATCAGATCAGATTTTAATTGTATATTAAGAGCTATTTAAAGAGCCCTAGTTTTTTAATTGCTCTTTCTAAACTATGATGTACTACAATGTATTTCAGGGTGTAACAGGGGTGTTGTTACGGGTGTGGCTATCGCTGATTGACAGGAGAGACACAGGAGGTTTTCTTTGATATAAAAACACAAAACATTCAAAATAAAACACTGCTCGAAAACAACTAGAAAATAAAAGTTGACCAAACAAGAAAGGAGGTCCCGCTCCAGGAACAGTCTCCCTGACACCTCCTCTCTAGACTTGGGTGGGATTAAAATCCTGGATTTGAATATGCCCTGTCATATCTAGCACACACTTGATTGGCAAAAACCCTCAGCCCTGCCTCACAGGGTAGAAGGATTTGTTCAGCTGTTTTGTGGTGCATTGGAATTTGTCGTGTAAAATTAGCATGATTTATATTCCTAGTGTTTTTATATGTATATTGCAACTTAATAAAATCATATATCAGTTTCATTGTTTAAGATATTATAGTTTAATTAGTTAAACTTTTTAAAAATGACATTCCCAGAAAAGTCAATCACCTAATTTAAAAAAAGCAGAAAAGACCAAGATTAATATGATATGGAGTAGTTTTTAGGGCTCTGGACTCTTGACCGGAGGGTCGTGGGTTCAGTCCCAGGTGGGGGGCACTGCTGCTGTACCCTTGAGCAAGGTACTTTACCTAGATTGCTCTAGTAAAAACCCAACTGTATAAATGGCTAATTGTATATAAAAATAAAGTGATATTTTGTAACAATTGTAATTCATCCTGCATAAGGGCATCTGCTAAGATATAAATTAATAATATTAATAATATACAAGATTAATATGATATACAATATACAAGATTAATATGATATACAATATAAATCGGGCAGAAAAAATAGCTTAATTTGGTGCGTTAAAACACATTTTTACATGATTAAAACAGATATGTTTAAGTTAGTTTAAAACGAAATGTAATAATCTATTTAGGATTTTGTTTGTTAAAATCTACAATTTCTTTTGCTCACCCTACTAGTCCCATCTTTCCTTTGCTCTCTTCCACAGTGAAGTCCTTCTGCTCACGGGCTCATTCTTCTGGGGATTTTGTGTATTTAGGCATTTTTTACACTGATTTCATTGTTTTGTTTCAGTGCTGTTTTATCTGTGTTTATCGATTAAAAACGGAAATCAGAAGCCCTAAATATCCATTAAAGAGAAAGCTGCTTCAGTTTCCTAGGTGCTTCACAAAACAAACATGTAACACATGCTAGATCAGCCATCATTCACTGTTACTTGTATGAAACAGTACCATCTAGTGGACAGCTACTGTGGATCAAGTGTCCTTTTGTATTGCTGGCAGGTGTGGACTAGATGGTGCTGTATCTTACTACTATACACACATGTTGTTTGAAAATGCTGCCTTTATCCAAGTTTAAACCACCTCCAAGGAAGGTTTAATTTAATTCAGCTATCACATTTAAACATAGATTAAAATGCAATGTCATTATATTTAATTTTTTTAATGTTTAACCTTGGATTAATTTTAAACAAGGATTACATATAAATCCTGGTTTAAAGTTTTGTGCAACATGATTCAAATATAATCCTTGATTTAATCTGGGTTAGTGGTTAATCCACGCTGGTGCATTCGACCCTTAGGGTATCTGTGTGCATAATGTGTGTATCGTTACACAGAGAATTGTGAGGGTCTGGAACCAACTCCCCAGTAATGTTGTTGAAGCCGACACCCTGGGATCATTCAAGAAGCTGCTTGATGAGATTCTGGGATCAATAAGCTACTAACAACCAAACGAGCAAGATGGGCTGAATGGCCTCCTCTCGTTTGGAAACTTTCTTATGTTCTTATGTTCTTATGTTAATCTAACTTCATATAAAGGGGGGAGAGGTGTGAAAACACAACCTGCTCTGAAATAGTCTGTATTGAGTGTGACAGGATATCACTCAATGCCCTGTCAGAAATGTCACTGTGTCACTGTGTTTCTACACAGAAGCAGCTGGGAGAGACACAGACAGAAATACAACAGAGAATCCAGGAGAGACTGAAAGAAATTGAAGAGCTGAAAAAGGCTGTGGAGTCACTGAAAGTGGGTATTGACAAGAGGGGGGTATTATTATTATTATTATTATTATTATTATTATTATTATTATTATTATTATTATTATTATTATTATTATTAACAGATGGACTGGAACACATCTACAAAAGTTTACTGTCTATGCCTGATGTGTTTTTGATATCAATTCTAACCATGTCTCCTCTACTGTGTTCTTTCACTCAGAGATCTGCATGCATAGAAATAAAGGAAAGTGAGAAGATTTTTACTGAGCTGATCCGATCCATTGAGAAGATCCACACTGAGGTTATTGAGCTGATTGGAGCTAACGAGAAGGCTGCAGTGAATCAGGCTGAAGGACGCATGAAGAAACTGGAGCAGGAGATTACTGAGCTAAGCAAGAGAAACTCTGAGCTCAAACAGCTTTCAGAGACAGAGGATCACATCCATTTTCTACAGGTAACATCGCTGCTTGTTAGAAAATCTCAAGTCCATAACTGGGACGGTTTCAGACAGACCTCTCCAATTGAATGAATCCTTGCTTTTCCCCAGGAATGTTTTGGACCCCATTCTGTTTCACTGAAAACTCCTTTTCTCCACTTTCCTGTTGTAGAATTTCCAGTCTCTCTGTGCCCCCCCAGAAGCTGGAGACTTACACAGCGTTACTGTCAATACAGGCATCTCTTTTGGGGCTGTGAGGAAAGCTGTATCTGAACTTAAAGATCATATTGAGGACTTCTGCAAGGGGGAATTAGTCAAAATAACCACAACAGGTTGGTATGAAATAGATCCATTTGGTAGAGATTTCTCAAATAGACCATGGCTTGAAGAGGGACAGGACCTGCAAGATTAATAAAGACCTCTTGCAGATTGTTGACTATATGAATATTGCAGGAGGGAGGCAGCAGGGAAGAATGAGCAGAGAGGAGAGATTTTTACACCCTGAAATGCCGTGAATAAGCCTTGTTTCTTTTCAGATTGCTGTTTGGAGTCTTGTGTGTGTTGTGTATTAATCCACATGTTTCAATTCTATTTCTCTCTCTTTTTTTCTGCCCAGTGAATGAAGTTGCAGTTTACAGTCTGCAGGCTCCAGAGCCAAGGAACAGAGCTGAGTTTTTAAAATGTAAGTCTGTTTTCACTGAAACATTTGATTGAAAGATGTGTCACTCCATTGTGAGAAGAGCTAACACTACAGAACAGGGAGGGGTGGAGCTTGAGGGCAGCAATTATTATTATTTATTAGTAATTGTGAAGCCATTAATCTACACTCCTCTCCAACAAGTATTGGTTCAGATGAATACATGCAGGGAGGAGGGGGCAGGGAGGAGAGAGCATGGAGAAGATATCAGGGAGCAGGGAAAATGGAGGAAGGAGGAGGGAGCACTGTGGAGGGAGCAGGGAGGAGGGAGCAAAGAAGATTTAGGCGGGAGCATAGAGAGAGAAGGGAGGAGGGAGCAGTAAGGGCGCATGGATGAGGAAGCAGGGAGGAGGGAGCGTAGAGGGAGGAGGGCACAGGGAGGAGGGTGCAGGGAGGAGATAGCAGGGAAAAAGGAGGAGGGAGGATGCAGCAGGGAGCATGCAGGAGAGATGAGGGAGCAGGTGAATTTTATGAATTGTGACAGGAGTTAAATTAGGCGCGATCCTTATTTTTCCATTTTAAACGTGATTCAGATGCGTTTGTCTCTAGATTGATGTGAACTGGAGGAACGCTAATCAAAGTTTATCAGCGTTTATATTTATGTCATGTAAACTAGATAACTCTGCTATTCAGAAGAAACTTCTTTTTTACATGGGATATAAACAGAAAAACTGTGTCATGCAAGATATAGCAAAGTTATATTTTGAAAAACCACGATGTGAAACAACACAGAGCACAGAAATGACACATTTTTGCATTGTCGTTGAGACACTAATGACTCAATAATCATCAATTGAATTTGTAAAGGGGGGGAGAAAAGGTCACACACACACACACACACACACCCTGCCTATCACACACACACACACACTCACACTCACACGCTGCCCCATGCAGTATTTTTATAATCTCAGGTGAGCATTTTTTTTCCTTACTCTGCTTAGTTTATGTCAGTGAGTTTTTAAACAGAGTGAACTCCATAAAGAATTGTATTTAAAATAGCAACCACTTTGATAAGGTGAACACAGTTTAAAATAAGGTTTGCATTGTGTGAGACAGTACAGAGAAAACCGCGATTGCTGTGGTCTGTACTAGGAGTGATACGAGACTGCAACCGAAGAGAACACTTTGAACTTGTAACTTAAAAACAGCACGTTCCCTTTCAAGCACGAAATGGGTATCAACCCCTTTAAAAAATAAATAAATAAAAATACATTTTAAAAAAGAAACTCTTCTGATAATAAGCTGACGTTTCCTGTAGTTTTTCGGGTGTTGTGGAGCTGAATTCTTCTTCTCTGCAGAGTGACATTCCTGTTTTGTTTTTGTTTTGTTTTCTCAGTCGTCAGGGTTTCCGTGGCAATTGTTAGGGAGCGTGTTAAAATGACGCGCTTTCACATTTCTATTTTTCCATTTCTGTGTTCACGGGTTTGTTCTGAGGGTGGTTGTGTTTGCTCACATTTCTGTGAACCCTTTTTGTGTGAAGTGGATTCCCTTCAGTCCGAATCAGAGTGTATTTCAAAGCCCGTTGGTGCGGGTCCGTGTGATTTTTCGGGTGTCCGGTTTCTCCATGTTCGCGGTGACTCCCTCATGGAAATGCAGCTCTGTCCTCAGATGGGATGCGGAGCGGCTGTTGCCGAGGTGGTTCCGATGTTGGAAACGCGGGTTTCTCTTGGATTGATCAGGGAGGGCTGGACGGGTTTCTTTATCAAGCGCTCCCGAGAGGATTGTGGGATGTGCTGCTGTTTAATATAACGTTATAACTACATTAATAACATACGCGTACAGACACCTTACAGTACGCTGCTAAAGAATAAGAATCACACGAAGCTGAATAATGTATAAAGAGATATTAAAAATAAAACAGGTCTATATATGTTCGTTGCTGTGAGGGCAGATTCACATCCCAGCGCTTTGGTATCTCTGGGTTTGAAACGACGCTCCATAAGTATAACACCAATTATTATTATTATTATTATTATTATTATTATTATTATTATTATTATTATTATTATTATTATTATTTTTATTATTATTAGGAGGGAATGTTGAGGACTTGCCGCTGCAATACAGTGATTTCAACTTTATATTACAGAAAAAAAAGATTCAGGAATTATTATTATTATTATTATTATTATTATTATTATTATTATTATTATTATTATTATTATTATTTAGTTTTATTTATCAGAAATATAAAAACATATTATTTCTATTATTTGTGTGTGTGTGTCAGTGTGTGTGTGTATATAAACATTATTTTTTTAACTATAATAACGTTCCACTGCGGCTCTCAGTGATGAAGTTTTACGATTGCTTCAGCTCACATTCAGCAGGTTCGTCAGGCTGTGTGACTGACATATAATCTGACCAATGAAAACGCAGAAAGGGTGGAAACGGTTGTATTATTGGCTGATCGCCCCAAAACACCAAAAAAAAAGTCTGATTACTTGTGGAGAAGGGAGGAGAGAGCAGGTAGGATGGAGGAGGGAGCAGGGACTGATGAAGCAGGGAGGAGGGAGTGATTTGAGGATGGCGCAGACAGTGACTGTTGTATGTTTCAATTCTATTTCTCTCTCTTTTTTTCTGCCCAGTGAATGAAGTTGCAGTTTACAGTCTGCAGGCTCCAGAGCCAAGGAACAGAGCTGAGTTTTTAAAATGTAAGTCTGTTTTCACTGAAACATTTGATTGAAAGATGTGTCACTCCATTGTGAGAAGAGCTAACACTACAGAACAGGGAGGGGTGGAGCTTGAGGGCAGCAATTATTATTATTTATTAGTAATTGTGAAGCCATTAATCTACACTCCTCTCCAACAAGTATTGGTTCAGATGAATACATGCAGAATGACTGGGGGAGGGGCATTTGTTGCCTGTTTTTCCACTCAGACCTTTCTCTCCCTAAATATCTTGGTATCCCTGAACAGATAATCATCCCATCTTTTAATACATGTACAATGCATGTGAAACCAGTTGTGGGGTAAAATGAACAGCTATCCCTCCCAGTCATCCTGTGCTGGTAGTAAATGTATATTGCAGTATCACTGCACTTGTGGGATGGATTGCTCATTAAAATATTAGACAGATATTTGAAGAGTGGATGATATTCTATTGAAGATATTTAGTAAGCAAGGGGTCTGAGTGGGGAAAATGGCAACACATACCCTGTAGGAACATTAAGTGAACTGTAATTGTATGCAGAGCTGCATTTGATTGGTTCCAATTGAAGAAGATTGATAAGATCGAGGAATTATAATGAACAAAACAATCAAACAGCAAGAGGGTTTAAAGGGTTCATAAGGTCCTTTGTATTTTATTGTGTTGCATGTTCCCATGTGTTGCTACAGCTGTTTACGTGAGGTGTGTGTATTGTTTTAATTATTTTTATTTTTTTTTTCATTTTGACCACTTTTTTATACTTATAGATAGCTTCACATGTAACTGCATGGGCCTCTCAGAACTACAATTCCCATCATCCTCCTGCTCACATATGTAATTGAGATGGAATTACCAGTGAGCAGGAGGATGATGGGAAATGTAGTTCTGAGAGGTCCATGCCGGTCCGCGGGAAGCCATCTTGAGGCAGAAAATGCAATTTAAAAGTTTAAAAAAGTGGTCAAAATGTATTAAAAAAAATAATTAAAACAACACACACACCTTCCATAAACAGGATGTGAGGATGCAGCAGACAATGACTGTTGATTTTCTCAGTGATTTGACTTTTCTAACCGTCTCTCCTCTACCCGTCCTCTTCTCTTCAATCAGATTCCTGTCAGCTCACACTGGACCCCAACACAGCGAATAGAAACCTCTGTCTGTCTGAAGGGAACAGAAAGGTGACACTGAGGGGAGAGACCCAGAGATATCCTCATCACCCAGAGAGATTTGATGTGTATCCCCAAGTGCTGTGCAGAGAGGGTTTGTCTGGGACTCTCTGTTACTGGGAGATTGAGTGGAGTGGGGGAGGGGCTTATATAGGAGTCACATGTAAAGGAATCAGCAGGAAAGGACTGGATCTTTCCTGTCTCCTTGGATCCAATGACAAGTCCTGGAGTTTGTTCTGCTCTGATTCCAGTTACTCTGCCCGGCACAATAACAATCACACTGCAATAACTGCCCCCCGCTCCCCCAGAATAGGAGTGTATCTGGACTTTAATGCCGGCACGCTGTCCTTTTATGGCGTCTCTGACACAATGACCCTCCTGCACAGATTCCAAACCACATTCACTGAGCCGCTCTATCCTGGGTTTAGGCTTCATTATTATGATTTCTCTGTAACAATCTGCCAGCTGAACTAGACTGTTTTGTGTTGTAAGAAACCCTTTGTATTGAACTCCCTGTCTGTCCTCTCCACTCCTCGGGTGAAGGGAATGTTCAATCTGACACAACTTAGGGGAAAGTTAGGGGGTAAAACGGCGCCACCTGCAGAGCGAAACAAGGTGAATTATTTGTTTTTAGCAACGAATGGATTTCATAGGAAGTAACTGTATTTAATTTATTTTTTAAGAATTGTTATGTTTTATATATATTTTAGAAAGTGGCATCCAATATTCAGTGCTGTAACAGTTTTAAAAAAGTGAACTTAAGTTTGCTTTATTGTGTGTGTGTTTTTGTTTTTTGATTTCCATAAAATGTTTAATATTTCAGATTTTAGTAATGTGATTTAATTAAAAAAATTAACGTGATAGACTGATAGACTTTTTCTTATTTCTTAATACTCATTAACATGGTTTTTCAAATGAGAATGAGAAAGAAAGAGGGGAATGAGAGAGAAAGAGGTCTGGTAAAGCATAGGGAAGCATTGTAAAGCACAGAGAGGTCTGGTAAAGCATAGGGAAGCATTGTAAAGCACAGAGAGGTCTGGTAAAGCATAGGGAAGCATTGTAAAGCACAGAGGTCTGGTATAGCATAGGGAAGCATTGTAAAGCACAGAGAGGTCTGTTAAAGCATAGGGAAGCATTGTAAAGCACAGAGAGGTCTGGTAAAGCATAGGGAAGCATTGTAAAGCACATAGAGGTCTGGTAAAGCATAGGGAAGAATTGTAAAGCACAGAGAGGTCTGGTAAAGCATAGGGAAGCATTGTAAAGCACAGACGTCTGGTATAGCATAGGGAAGCATTGTAAAGCACAGAGAGGTCTGTTAAAGCATAGGGAAGCATTGTAAAGCACAGAGAGGTCTGGTAAAGCATAGGGAAGCATTGTAAAGCACATAGAGGTCTGGTAAAGCATAGGGAAGAATTGTAAAGCACAGAGAGGTCTGGTAAAGCATAGGGAAGCATTGTAAAGCACAGAGAGGTCTGGTAAAGCATAGGGAAGCATTGTAAAGCACAGAGGTCTGGTAAAGCATAGGGAAGCATTGTAAAGCACAGAGAGGTCTGTTAAAGCATAGGGAAGCATTGTAAAGCACAGAGAGGTCTGGTAAAGCATAGGGAAGCATTGTAAAGCACAGAGAGGTCTGGTAAAGCATAGGGAAGCATTGTAAACCACAGAGAGGTCTGGTAAAGCATAGGGAAGCATTGTAAAGCACAGAGAGGTCTGGTAAAGCATAGGGAAGCATTGTAAAGCACAGAAAGATCTGGTAAAGCATAGGGAAGCATTTTAAAGCACACGGAGGTCTGGTAAAGCATAGGGAAGCATTGTAAACCAGAGAGAGGTCTGGTAAAGCATAGGGAAGCATTGTAAAGCACAGAGAGGTCTGGTAAAGCATAGGGAAGCATTGTAAAGCACAGAGAGGTCTAGTAAAGCATAGGGAAGCATTGTAAAGCTCAGAGGGGTCTAGTAAAGCATAGGGAAGCATTGTAAAGCACAGAGAGGTCTGGTAAAGCATAGGGAAGCATTGTAAAGCACAGGGAGTTCTGGTAAAGCATACGGAAGCATTGTAAAGCACAGAGATGAAAGGTAAAGCATAAGGAAGCATTGTAAAGCACAGAGAGGTCTGGTAAAGCATAGGGAAGCATTGTAAAGCACAGAGAGGTCTGGACTCTAACCCTGGGCTTGAGACTCAGCTCAGTGATTTGGATTCCTAGACAGCTTCTTAGTAAAGGTATTATTCAGCATGCAGCCGCACCGTGAACTAATAAGAAACGACTTTCAGTACCTGGCAGGCTCTTGTGACATATCAGGCGGGTCATTCTCTTTACTCCTTCTTCTTCTCCTTGGAGTCGGGTCCATGCCTCTCTCTACTGAATCACTCGTTCCTCAGTTAGCTGTGTTTCTCCTCTGCAACACAATTGAAACAAGTCCGTTGTGGGGTTTTGGATTTGGTCCCCACCTGGCTACCGAGTCCCCACTTGGTGGATGTGTAACCACACCTAAGACCCCACTTAGATAGGTAGACAAGAACACAAACACACACACACAAACACAAATACACACAGGAACTGACACACACAAATACACACAGGTACTGACACGCACACACACACAAAAATACACACAGGTACTGACACGCACACACACAGGTACTGACACGCACACACACAGGTACTGACACACACACAAACACAGGTACTGACACACAGGTACTGACACGCGCACACACACACACACACACAGGTACTGACACACAGGTACTGACACACAGGTACTGACACGCACACACACACACACAGGTACTGACACGCACACACACACAGATACTGACACGCACACACACACACAGGTACTGACACGCACACACACACACACGGATACTGACACGCACACACACACACAGGTACTGACACGCACACACACACACACAGGTACTGACACGCACACACACACACACAGGTACTGACACGCACACACAGACACACACAGGTACTGACACACACACACAAAAAACGCACACACACAAACACACACAGGTACTGACACACACACACAGTGCTGGTGCTGGGAAGCTTGTTTGGAGACTTATTGATCCCAGAATCTCATCAAGCAGCTTCTTGAAGGATCCCAGGGTGTCAGCTTCAACAACATTACTGGGGATTTGGTTCCAGACCCTCAATTCTCTGTGTAAAAAAAAGTGCCTCCTATTTTCTGTTCTGAATGCCCCTTTATCTAATCTCCATTTGTGACCCCTGGTCCTTGTTTCTTTTTTCAGGTTGAAAAAGTTCCCTGGGTCGACATTGTCTATACCTTTTAGGATTTTTAATGTTTGAATCAGATCGCCGCGTAGTCTTCTTTGCTCAAGACTGAATAGATTCAATTCTTTGAGCCTGTCTGCATACGACATGCCTTTTAAACCCAGGATAATTCAAAATGAAATTCAAAGTGCAAAATGAAAAAACTGATTTACAGAATTGACAGGGGGATTTTTATTTTGAAAGGGTTTCAATTCAACGACCCTCTGGTCGGACATTTTTTCATTGCATATCATCTTTAAATCTACCCTCCAGTTTTCACAAGGCTCTGTAAAATTGTGTTCTACCCCTTTCAAGAAAGAGGAAGGAATTAAAAAGACTAGAGTAAAAGTCATTGAAAATACGGGCTAATCTATCATAGATAATTTCAACAGAGTTGAGCACCACATGGTCAGATACCAAACAGAATCACATTGCAGAAAGGTTTCAATACAAAATAAAGCACTCAAGTCTTTCATATAGTCCAATTGATTTTATTTTAGGATCTAGATGCTTTGTTTGTGTGATTGTTTTCATCCCCTGACAGTGTGGTTTCTTCCTGGCATCAGAGCGCTGGATCCGCTGCTCCCTGCTTCCCAAACCTCCTTCAGCTTTCCTCATCTGGAGAAACAAGAGACAGAGAGATCGTTGATAGACTGTGCAATTCAAACTGGGACACAGCGATCATTGATAGACTGTGCAATTCAAACTGGGACACAGCGATCATTGATAGACTGTGCAATTCAAACTGGGACACAGCGATCATTGATAGACTGTGCAATTCAAACTGGGACACAGAGATCATTGATAGACTGTGCAATTCAAACTGACACACAGAGATCATTGATAGACTGTGTGGCGACTGCCACACAATGTGTTGCAAAAAGCGCAACACCTGCTTAATTCTTAAATGAATTGAAGAGGACCTGGCTAGGTCTTATATTCTAGATGTTATTATTATATATTTCTTAGCAGACGCCCTTATCCAGGGTGACTTACAATTGTTACAAGATATCACATTATTTTACATACAATTACATTATTATTATTTTTTTTTTTTTTACATACAATGACCCATTTATACAGTTGGGTTTTTACTGGAGCAATCTAGGTAAAGTACCTTGCTCAAGGGTACAGCAGCAGTGTCCCCCACCTGGGATTGAACCCACAACCCTCTGGTCCAGAGTCCAGAGCCCTAAACACTACTCCACACTGCTGCCCTGCTGATGTTGATATTGTACTACATGCATACTCCCTTTATATTTTTCAACAGTGAATAATATTATATATAATGGATACTTTATTATAAACTAATACTATGCTCATTAGTTTATTTTTCTAATCTAATCGTTTTGGCAGCAGTTCTATGTCTGGTATTGCCTTGCTGAGATTTAGTACTTTCTAATTACTGCTGCGCTTTTCTCGTTTTTCTGGCCCTATCGGCTTGCCATAGTTTTAAGGCTGATTTTTTCCTCGTGTGTTTGGTAGCCGGGGATTTAGAAAAGATGGTGATGACATCTCTGGGTGTGTTTTGTTTGGTACGCTGTGCGCTCTTAAGACTTGCCGTTTTTGAATTTTTGGTTAAGTTTGATTTTATTAGCAAGAGTCCCCACTTTAAATCTTCGACATACTTCTTCTTCTTCTTCGGCACGCTACTCCTCTTACACCGTTTAAGCTACAAACGCCGTTCAAACTTTCAAACGTGTAGACCGGTCTGGAAGAGGGTGCTTATATACAACTTTTTGATATCTTTTATACTTTTTAAACTATTAAGATTTTTTCCTTTTTTTGTCCATCTTCATTCACTTTAATGGGACTTTTTCCCCCATTGTTTAAAAACTCCCAGACTTCCAGCTTTCTATTTCCTGTAAACGATCTAACTTTTGACACAAATCAGCTGCTTTGACCACTTTCCCAACAAGTAAGACAAAAAGTGAGAGAATACGGAATCTTCCTCTACTTCTCTGCTATTCAAATCTGAAACCAAAACAGAAATAACTTTTACCAATCAAGAGGTACACCTGTTTTAGTAACCGCATCAACTAAATTTTCTCTAACGTTTTATAAACAACTGAAATTTTGACCACTTTCCCAACAAGTTAGAGAAATACTTAGAGGAAAGGAAATCTTCCTCTACTTCTCAACTATTCAAATCTGAAATCAAAACAGGAATGGCTGCTTCCCGCTGTTGAATTAACTGCCATAGAACTTTGAGAAATTTCAAATTCTCGCGCATTCTAAGCACGAGACAATCAGTAAACAACGTGACTTTTGACACAAATCAGCTGCTTTGACCCCTTTCCCAATAAAGCGAGCCCCACAACTGTACTGGTAAAGTTACCATCTAGTTTGATCTTCTGTTTCATTAGTCTGGGTTGTCTACAGGTCTGGTTGTTTTAAGTCACAGTTTCCTTTGCTTAGGTATATTCGGTCTTACATAGACATTGTAGTGTCGACCCAGCTTTACTAATGTTTGTTCTTACACTCAAGTTGTATGCTTTATTTTTTATTATTTGTATTTGTTTTTTCTATTTTCGTTTGGTCAGCCCGAGCTTTGTCGTCTCTTTCTCTTTTCATCTTGATGCGTCGCTGTGAGTGCGGTAGCTCCGGGTTTTTGAAGCCTGGTTTAAAAGGTCCGGATCGTTTCATTGTTCTGAAGAAGACTCTACTCCACGAACCTGGACAGGACTGCGTGAGATCCGGGTTTGTTCTCTTGCTGATGGATTATCATTTTGTTTTTTGAATGGCCATTCTGTTTTGTTTTTTCTGAGAGACATGTTTTGTTCTGTTCGCGGATCTCTGGATTTGAACTGTTATTTGAACTATTTTACAGACTTTTACAACTGAAGCTGTTATTGTCTGGCGGTCCTTCTAATATCTCTGCATTTTGCAATCAGCTGTGTCATTCTGTTGATGTTTTGCTTCATACTATGAAGTAGTGATTTCACTGTAGTGACGAGTTTTCCTTTTAAGATCATTTCAGTGATTGCGCTGCAGTTTATCTATGCAGAAGGGGTTGAGCTGGCGTTTCTCTATTGTGGGGTTTATGCTAACGTTTATACTAGTATCTGTTTGCACGGCAGCTTATTTAAATTACCATATGGTCGTTTTTTTAATATGTTTTGATGTCTTCAGGGTTGGGCAGATGTATCATTTGTATTATTGGCATGGCGAGTGTGAGGATTGTTGTCAGCTATTTGGTGGGATAGACACTAAACAGTAGTAATTGCTGATGCATACTAACTGTCCTGGATTCCTTTTCCTCGCTCTAGCTGGATACTACATGTAAATGAAGTGACCGTTACAATAGTTTCTAGCAGATTCCTGTATACAGTAGAATCCTGTTAGCTGAATAGCGTTTGAACTTGATGCTGAAGTTGATGGTAACACTTTATATGAAGGTGTCATTTTTAAATAGTTTATTAACACGTTATAGATGCTTAAAAGATGGGTTATAATGTTTTTATAATGCATTATAGAACATGTAATACAGGGTAGTAACAGCATTTACTAAAGTGTTATAAATACTGAATAGATCTAAGAAATCTGCAATACATTTAAATCTAAAACTATATTAGCTGTAAACAAACCAGGACAAATCACATTAAACACAAATGATTTACACTTCATTGTATGGGTCATTTATTTTAAATTAATCTGCTTATTTAATGGTTTTTTATTATTTGTACAAAAATAGCAACACCTGCCATAGCAGTGTCAATATAGTGTAGGGCTTCCATGGGCAGCCAGCACGGCACTGATTGGACGTGGCAGGTAGTGATTCTGCAAGGTGCTTTTTAAATTGTGCTGGAGGGATATGGGACCATTCCTCAATGATTACCAGCCTCTAATTCCTTCAGGTTGTGTTGTATTGGGGGTGGAAATCTTCAGTCAAGTCAGAATGGCCCATACATAGAGAGAGTCACATCACTTTAGAGACTGTTCCTTGTGAAAAAGACTCAGTAGTAATTTGTGCCGCCTTGAAAATGGAAACATCTGCCAACCAAGCACCTCTTATCAGCCCTCTATCAAAAGTCTGTCAGATCTATTGCCCTGTGGTCCCGTCGTGACTGAAACAGACTTGTGTCAGGGAGATGCATCCTTTACACATCACAGAATACATGTCAGGAATACCATTTCAATCAGGCCTGTGGATGACACAAAAGTGTGTGCTGCATGTAGCAGGTTTTCCTGTGTTTGTGTTCCCTTTGAAGAAATCCAGAAGTGCTAGTCAGAACTGAAGGGGTTAAAATACATCCAACACTGAAGCATTATCACCCCCTGCTGGGAGAAACAAAGAACTGCAGTTTAGTCTCCTCAATACAAGGGTGGTTGGATATCGGCTTCCCTTTGATCAAGGTGTTTTTTAGAGCATTTTACCGCACAGAGTAATCCCCCTGCATTGCTGTTCAGATCAGTAACGACCCTGATAGCTCTAATGTTACCAGTCATAAACACTGTGATAATAAGGACCTGTGTATCCTCACCATTTCAAATATAATATATAACACATGATGTGTGATAGGAGGGGATTGCGTGGTAAGAGGTGTGGGATTGGAATCAGACTCTTTATACTAAACCTTTGTCACATATAATGGATTTATTTTACTGTGAAAATGAACAGAAATAAATACAATCAAAAATACGTCATCATCTTATTGAATGAGAGTGACATTTTACAGAATTTCAACACAAGTGATGTTGCTTAACTCAGGAGCGACTGTAAAATAATCAGAAGCATTGGTAATAATTAAGAGCCACACTCAGAACTGCAAACTGGTTTCTTCTGCATTTTAAAACACTCTGACGTCCGTCAGCGAGGCTTTCACCAGAGAGCAATGCCTGCAGACAAACCCAGGATCCCTCTCCAGTATAATGCAGTATTACACAGTGACAGAGTGACAGTGAGCTGCTTCAATTCCAATCAAAGGGAATCATGTGAAATATCTGCTGGACAGCTGCTCCAATGCATTGCTATTATTGAAGAGTGAAGAACGAACTGTTACAGAGGAGCCTAAAAACCCTTCAAGAAACAAAATCTAAACAGACAGACGAGCACATCAGTGTCAAAACAGACACCATGGGGCTGAATCACCTGCCATACCACTGTCAGTAGGGGGTAGGACCCCCATGGGACTGAATCACCTGCCATACCAATGTCAGTAGGGTGTAGGACCCCCTGGGACTGATAAACCTGCCATACCACTGTCAGTAGGGTGTAGGACCCCGCTGGGACTGATAAACCTGCCATACCACTGTCAGTAGGGTGTAGGACCCTATGAGTCTGATAAACCTGCCATACCACTGTCAGGAGGGTGTAGGACCTCCCTGGGACGGATAAACCTGCCATACCACTGTCAGTAGGGTGTAGGAGACCCATGGGACTGATAAACCTGCCATACCACTGTCAGTAGGGTGTAGGACCCAGCTGGGACTGATAAACCTGCCATACCACTGTCAGTAGGGTGTATCAGATTCCCACCATTAGATTTGAATAGCCCTCAAACACGATCAAACTATGCTCACATGGTTTAAAATATCTAAACAGTAATACTTATTAATAATTTGAAAATCATCAGAATAGTGTGATCGTGTTTGAGGGCTATTCAAATCTGATGGTGAATAGTCTGGTCGTGTATGAGGCTATTCAAAACTGTTGGTGAAAAAAGCACTTACAATATTGTTCTCTTTTATTTTTATTTGCAATATAACACGTATTTCGATTTTATTTGATTTTTTCTTAAAACATTTCTTTTCTCATCTTTTTGATTGCAGCTGTATATTCAAGTTGAAATAACATCTCGCTTTCGGATCATGCCTAGAGCAGACGACATCAAGATTCACACATTTTCAAAAAGCATTCTCCGCGGGGGTTTCTGTGTGTGTGTGTGTGTGTGTGTGTGTGTCTGTGTGTCTGTGTATGGTGGTGTGTATGCGTGTGCTCGCACGTGTGAGTGTGTGTGTGTGTCTGTGTCTGTGTGTGTGTGTATGGTGGTGTGTGTGTGTGTGTGTGTGTGTGTCTGTGTGTGTGTGTGTGTGTATGTCTGTGTGTGTGTGTGGGAGTGTATCTGTGTGTGTGTGGGGGGGGGGGAGTGTGTGTGTGTGAGTGTGTCTGTGTATGGGAGTGTATGTGTGTGTGTGTGTGTGGGAGTGTGTCTGTGTATGGTGGTGTGTGTGCGTGTGTCTGTGTGTGTGTGGGAGTGTGTGTGTGTGTGTGTCAGTGTGTGTGTGTGTGTGTCTGTGTGTGTGTGTGTGTGTGTGTGAGTGTGTGTGTGTGTGGTGGTGTGTGCGTGCGCGCGCACGTGTGAGTGTGTGTGTGTGTGTGTGTCTGTGTGTGTGTGGTGGCGTGTGTGCGCACGTGTGAGTGTGTGTGTGTGTGTGTGTGTGTGTGTGTGTGTGGTGGCGTGTGTGCGTGTGCGCGCACGTGTGAGTGTGTGTGTGTGGTGGTGTGTGTGCGTGCGCGCCCACGTGTGAGTGTGTGTGTGTGTGTGTGTGTGTGGTGGTGTGTGTGCGTGCGCGCGCACGTGTGAGTGTGTGTGCGTGTGTGTGTGTGTGTGTGTGTGTGTGTGTGTGTGTGTGTGTGTGTGCGTGCGCGCCCACGTGTGAGTGTGTGTGTGTGTGTGTGTGTGTATGGTGGTGTGTGTGCGTGTGCGCGCACGTGTGAGTGTGTCTGTATGTAGTAGCGCGCATGTTTGGTGTAAAGGAACCGCCTCCTATTTAAGTCACAGAACGCGCTTTTGAAGTGATTCCTCAGCTGAAGTTTGAAGAGAGAAGAAGCATGAGAGAGAATTCAGGCAGGATTTATGCGTTTGTCCGGGGAGTTTTTTTGAAAACGGTAAGAGAGCTTTTTTTCAGAAATTGTACTCTGGTAGATTTTGTTTTGTTTTTGTTCTTTTATAAATATTTAATTTAGTATCTCTTTTATTTATTTTGTTTTGGCGATACGCTTTTAAATCGACTAACGCTCAAGTTGTCCTGTGATTTATGTGTGTGATACTTGTTTAAACACTTTTTAAATGTCGAATAAGTTGTTTTCTGAATTTTTCTTTTTCTTTTGTGATACGCTATTTTAAACTTTCTCCTGTTTCAGCTATTGGTTTTTGTATGTGAAAATATCTTTTGCTTTTAACGTATCCTGGTAAAAATATGTATACACCCCGCATAAGATAACATGAGCATATCAAAATGAAAAAATCACTGCGCCTCAAACCTTTGAACAACCTCATGCGTCTTATTAAACAAGGATTTTTGTAAATATGGACAAATGCAATAAGTGTATATGCATGCATATATATATATATATATAATTATACACCATAAGCATATATGTCTGTGACTCTTTTTAAAACGACAAAACGCTCCAAGTTTTACTGTGATTTCTGTGTGTAATGTTTGTTTAAATGCTTTTAAATGTCGAATAAGTTGTGTTCTTTTTTTCTTTTTCCTTTTATTACCCTGTTTTTAAACTTTCTCTTTTTCATTAAGTATTTTATGTAAAAAAATACTAAGACTTTAATGTTGTCTGCACCAAGCATAAGTTAACATAAGCATTTATAAAAACTTGGTTAAACTCCCTAGCTCCTGATTACATAAATAACATATTAAACACTGATTTGTGTACATATCTTATAAAAGACGTGCAATAAGCTTATAGGCATATATATATATATATATATATATATATATATATATATATATATATTAGCTCAAAGAGCCAGCTGCCCAACGTTTCGATATGTTGTACATATCTTTCTCAAGGGAGCCTGTGTTTGAATCAAAACATTGGAGGTATTTATAGGTGTTTGACGGCATGACAACTACTTGTTATTGTTTACATTCAAATCCATGATTTGTTCTTACATGATGTAATGGTGTTCTATATATTGTGACATCATTTTTACTTCTATCTTTGAATCTGTATTCATTCTAATTAACACTATTTTATATAAACTTATATTTTTATTATATCATGCAATGCTGGCTCTGAGGATCAGTCTAGATTTGGCCTCCCCAGCGCATCAGCATGCACAACTTTTGAATGAATTTTGTTTATTTATTTAAATGTTATATATTTATTGAAGTTAATTAGTTCATTCTTTTCTGTTGAGTCCCGCTGGCATAATCGTGTTCAGTCTATTTATCCATTTACTTTCTTTTATTCTTCTATATGTCGCATTGTCTAATTTGAGCTGTTCTAATACTACAAACTGTACATCATTTATGTCATGTCCCTGATTGGTGAAGTGCTGTACTATTGGTTCATTCATTTTTTTATTTCTAATTAATGAAAGGTGGTTCTGAATTCTTTTATATAAAGTAGTTCCAGTCTCTCCAACATATTTGATTTCATCACATTTTTCACAGGCTATTCCATAAACAACATTGCTATTTTTACAGTAGGTATTAGTTTTTAGTGGATATGTGGTGTTCTTATGTTTAATTATATTTTTACGTTTGTCTATGTATTTACACACTTTACATCTACTAGTGCATATGTTAGTAGAACCTATTTTGTCAATTATTCTTTTATGTTTACTGTGAACTAAAATATCACCTAAATTAGCTTCTCTTTTGAATGCTACAACTGGGGCCTTAAGAAATACTTTTTTTAATTTTTCTGAATTATGTAGAATCCGCAAGTGTTTCCAAACTATCTTAGAAATATTGGGCAAAAGTTTAGAGTAAGTCATTATTAATGGGACTCTTTTGACCTTTTTATCTCTATTTTTATAATCTAGTAGATCATCTCTTTTTAGTTTATCCACTTTTCTTAACTCCGTCTCTATAATTCTTTCTTTGTATCCTCTTTTTTTAAGATTTGTTTTGAATACATTTCTTTGTTTTACATAGTCACTTTCTTTTGAGCATATTCTTCATATTCTTATTCCTAGACCACCAGCCTATTTCATATATATATATATATATATATATATATATATATATATATATATAATGTGGTGGAAACCAAGTTAAATAAAGTTTTTTAGAGAGGGTGAGATGTTATTATTTTTATTCAAAGCACCGTTTATAATTGCGTTTTAAATTAAAAACAAAACATGAATTTAAATAAGCACCACGTCTAATAACCATTTATTGGCATTTGTGTACAAACCATTGGAGAAAATGTTAAACACACAAAGATATTCTACTATAACAATGACCACACAGTGTTGCTTTAACTAAACAATACCAGCAGACCAGCCTATTTCATACAGGTCTTTGTCCAGTGACTGCTGGGTCTGATGTAAGAAGAAAAAAACAGAGCGATTCAGCCTATTGTATCTTTCAAAGGTTTGCCTGCCAGTTGAAGGAGCCAATGATAGCAGGGTAATACTATTGTGAAGCTGCTCAAAGAACACTACAGGTACAGACTTGAATCCTCCCAGAAGCTGAGGGTGTGAAGTATAGAAGAACTGAAATGTCCGCTCAGGATAGACAAACACCAAAAAGATAACAAAGTTACAAACTGAATGAAAGGAGACAGGACAATATTGTGGATCAAATAAAAGCAGGTTTTACACATCTTCAGAGTGCCCAGCTGGGCCTCAGTCTCGTTGCTTGTGGTCGTGGACTCGCTTGCAGCTCGATTCCTCTTCTTGATTCTGTTTTCAGGCAGAGTCCCGGAGTTGCAGCTTTGCTTTTCAGAGTGACAGCACCTTGTTTATCATTCGATGTGGAGCGCAACATGTTTAGCTTTGCTTGGATATTTATAGTCTGTTTCACTCTGCTAAATATCCACTTTCATGAGATCATTTGTGTATCGTGCCTTTTTTTAAACTCCCAGTCCTTTAATGTTTTAATGTCCTTTTCCACGGGGACAGCGCTAGTTCATGTCTGCCTTGCGTCAAAATGCTTGTTGCTGCCCGTGTGAAGTATCTGTCCATAATTCAACTGTCCGCTCAGCCTAATCCAGTCCAGGCACCGCTCCTCTAATCAGTAGCTCACATAGTTCAGTCTGTCTGCAAGCCAGAGGCCCCTTCTCAAGACACAGCAGCTTGCCTTGATTCTCAAGACACACAGTTTCATCAGTGAATGCAGTTCCATCTCTACTGCATGTTCATGTATTATTATCATATTCAGGAATATGCCCCACAGCGGGGTGTACCCTGTCGCAGGGGCTCAAACCGATTTTACCTCAATTACTTATTCAATTTGTCTTAATTGCTATCTGTGCCGTGTTTACCCGCTGTTTGTGTACCAAAATCCATCGCAATAGACTTTGAATTCGAGAATTCACCCCTGTCTCCCTGAGTCCTGCTTCATAAAACCTGACAAAAACCTTCCAGTATAATTTCAGTATCTGCTCCTCACTTTGCAGGCTGTAGATAATTATCAAACAACCTTTAAGAACACAATAAACCACAAATGTGCAAACTTTGTCAATACTTTATTCCCAGAATCGATCCTGTTGTGATAGCAGAGATACAGCTGGGGTGTGATAATCACCCTACAACACAAAGCAGGGGCGCTGGGATACACGCAGTTGTGTTCATGTTACGATAGCTTGTAAATATGAGTTTATAATAAATTGTAATAACTCTGAGTATCTCCGCAGGATAACACAGTACAAATATCATGATATGCATCAGAAAATATAAAGGACAGTAAGCACACGCATTCTACAGTGAATGAAAGCAATGACCTTTCTCACAATAGTATATACTGTACATATTTCAAAGTGATATGGATTTGACAGTGCTAAACAATGTCATAAGGCTCCTGTCTTTCTCTACTGGAAACTTTGATTAATGGCTGTTTTTATTTTATTTACTGTTGTTCAAACAAGGC
Organism: Acipenser ruthenus; assembly: GCF_902713425.1. Lineage (NCBI taxonomy): Eukaryota > Metazoa > Chordata > Actinopteri > Acipenseriformes > Acipenseridae > Acipenser > Acipenser ruthenus. The sequence continues at coordinate 1,003,383 of NC_081241.1, read as the reverse complement.
GCTTCCTCCCTGTTAATGGCCATTGGGAATTTGAATAACAAGCTGACATTGATATGCTGATATCCAAATGCATTCATTTTTCAGCAGGCTTTTGAATATTGTTTATTTTATTAGACACCTGCTGTTTTGAATACCGTGTGTGTGTGTGTGTGTATGTGTGTGTGTGTGTGTGTGTGTCAGTGTGTGTGAGTGTGTGTGTCAGTGTGTCAGCGTGTGTCTGTGTGTGTCTGTGTGTGTCACTGTGTGTGTGTGTGAGTGAGTGTGCGTGTGTGTGTGTGTGTGTGTCTCAGTGTGTGTGTCTGTGTGTGCCAGTGTGTGTGTGTGTGTCAGTGTGTGTGTGAGTGTGTGTGTGTGTGTGTGTGTGTTTGTGTGTGTCAGTGTGTGTGTCAGTGTGTGTGTGTCAGTGTGTGTGTGTGTGTTTGTGTGTGTCAGTGTGTGTGTCAGTGTGTGTGTGCGTGTGTCAGTGTGTGTCATTGTGTGTGTGTGTGTGTCAGTGAGTGTGTGTGTGTGTGTGTGTGTCTGTGTGTGTGTGAGTGTGTGAGTGAGTGTGTGTGTGTGTGTGTGTTTGTGTGTCAGAGCTGTCAGATTTACGCGATGAGATCAAATGCCCTGATCCTCGATTTCTTAAAAATGTTTCTTCAGAAGGTCGCGTCAAATGAAACTGTCCTGAACTGTCGGCGTCTCGTCTATAAAACAATAACATCCAATAATCCATTCGAATCGGATGTGTTCTGATCCGGGGCTGAATCTGTTACAATGAAACACGACCCGAGCAAATGCATACGAGTGTCAATCATCTGGAAGAATCCCCGGATTAACCAATCCTGAGGAAGGAAGTAGGCGGGGCACCATGTTCTTCAGCCCGATTCGCTGAGTGCAGGTGTGGGCATTTGAGTGACGTGTCAGTTTATTGGATGCTTAGCTTCAGGGGGAGGGAGGGGGCGTGGTTTAGGATGCGCTGATTGAAGTCAATAGAAAAAAAAAAAAACACGCGGTAAAAATAAACAAAAAATAATCAAACCGCGAAAGACAACATTTACCCGCGAGACGCTCTCAAAACAAGCCGCTTTGAAACTGTTCTCTGTAAAAGGAAGCGTTTCAGCTATTATTTTATTTATTTATTCATGTCTCTTCAGTTTCAGGCTTGTTTGTATATTTGCTTCAGAGACGGTAAGATATTAAAGTTTTCAATGAGGCAGTTGATATTTTTTCGAGGCGACTCGTAGAGCACAGACGCGCCGGATGAGGAGACAATTACTTTGAATAATCCTGTGAATTGTTTTGGCGTCAGCTAAATGAATCCTCATCCTCATCCTCATCCTCATCAGTTCAATCAGGGGTGGCTGTTTCCAGACTTGACCCTTGACCGTTGTGACTTGAAACTTGACAAAAATAAATATATTACAAACAGTTCTAGTGAATGTCCACACGATGGCAGCATTGTATAAGGAATAGCGAGAGCTGCGTTCCGCCCGTCTCCATGACGACCAGGTTTACAGCACAGGAAGCGCCGAGACCCGACACCTCCCCATGTGAGTTTAATTATTTATTCTTAAAACCAATACTATTTTAATCCACAGCAGGGACTGATAAAACAGCCTTTGTACAGCAGTTGCCCTGCGGTGTGCAGGTCAGGGAGCTGTGTGGGTGCTGGAGTGCGCTGCAGAGCGGATTCCCACTCGATCACACAAGGGAATATAAAGGATGCCGTGTTCAGAGCTGACTCTGTGATTTAGTGCGAGGAGAGATTGAAACCACTGAAGCTGTTTAAAAAAAAAAAGTAAAGAAAATGCACGTGATCTTTAACTTGCTCTTTTTTTACAAACAAAAATTCAAAAATGAAAGCGTGCGTGACGGTTATTTCCCTGCAAGCCCTTGTCTTTAACCACGGGAGCACACAGACTCTAATAATATAAATTTGGTCAGACACCAAAATCCAAGCAGAACAACTGGACAAAACACACAAAAAGATCATAGTTTTTTTCCTATTAAGTGCTTTTGTAACTGTTAGTATTAACCTGTATATTTAAAGTTCAAAATTAATAATTCAAAATGAAACATAATGTTAATTGATACAAAACTGTTTAAAATACAATGCTCCCATGACACTCAATTAGCAACACAGACGTTTCCAAAAACGAACCCAGCATTTGAGTAACTGTGATAACAAGAAGCGCTCGGGATGATTTCAAACAGCATGAAAAGATAAGGGGCCGCTCTAAAGAAAGAGAAAGAAAAATGACATTTGAAGCGCTGTACTCTTTAACAACGGACTTGTTTCAATTGTGTTGCAGAGGAGAAACACAGCTAACTGAGGAACGAGTGATTCAGTAGAGAGAGGCATGGACCCGACTCCAAGGAGAAGAAGAAGGAGTAAAGAGAATGACCCGCCTGATATGTCACAAGAGCCTGCCAGGTACTGAAAGTCTTTTCTTATTAGTTCACGGTGCGGCGGCATGCTGAATAATACCTTTACTAAGAAGCTGTTCAGGAATCCAAATCACTGAGCTGAGTCTCAAGCCCAGGGTTAGAGTCCAGACCTCTCTGTGCTATACAATGCTTCCCTATGCTTTACCAGACCTCTCTGTGCTTTACAATGCTTCCCTGTGCTTTACCAGACCTCTCTGTGCTTTACAATGCTTCCCTATGCTTTACCAGACCTCCCTGTGCTTTACAATGCTTCCCTATGCTTTACCAGACCTCTCTGTGCTTTACAATGCTTCCCTTTGCTGTACCAGACCTCTCTGTGCTTTACAATGCTTCCCTATGCTTTACCAGACCTCTCTGTGTATTACAATGCTTCCCTATGCTTTACCAGACCTATCTGTGCTTTACAATGCTTCCCTATGCTTTACCAGACCTCTCTGTGCATTACAATGCTTCCCTATGCTTTACCAGACCTATCTGTGCATTACAATGCTTCCCTATGCTTTACCAGACCTCTCTGTCCTTTACAATACTTCCCTATGTTTTATTATTATTATTTATTTATTAGCAGACGCCCTTATCCAGGGCGACTTACAATCGTAAACAAATACATTTCAAGTGTTACAATACAAGTAATACAATAAGAGCAAGAAATACAATAACTTTTGTTCAAGTGTGACAAACCACAATTCAATAATACAGCAGATAATAGTGATAGTTACATCAGGATATGATTAAATAGTGATAGTTACATCAGGATGTGATTAAATACAAAGTACTACAGGTTAAACACTTGGCAGATTACAGTATTCTGAAGTACAGGATTAAATGCAGTAAAATAGGGGGCAGATAAGAGCAGAATAAAGCACATTTACATGAAGGGTGATAGTGTCCCAGGATACAAACAGAGGAGTTCTACAGGTGCTGTTTGAAGAGGTGAGTCTTAAGGAGGCGCCGGAATGTGGTCAGGGACTGGGCAGTCCTGACATCTGTAGGAAGGTCATTCCACCACTGTGGAGCAAGGGTGGAGAAGGAGCGGGCTCTGGAGGCAGGGGAGCGTAGCGGAGGTAGAGCTAGTCTTCTAGTGCAGGAGGAGCGGAGAGGTCGAGTGGGGGTGTAGGGAGGGATGAGGGTCTGGAGGTAGCTGGGTGCAGTCTGGTCAAGGCATCTGTAGGCTAGTACAAGAGTCTTGAACTGGATGCGAGCGGTGATCGGGAGCCAGTGGAGCGAGCGGAGTAGTGGAGTAGCGTGGGCGAAGCGAGGCAGAGAGAACACCAGGCGGGCAGCAGAGTTCTGGATGAGCTGGAGCGGACGGGTGGCAGACGCAGGGAGGCCAGCCAGGAGGGAGTTGCAGTAGTCTAGGCGGGAGAGTACCAGAGCCTGGACCAGGAGCTGGGTAGCATAGTTGGTGAGGAAGGGTCGGATTCTTCGGATGTTGCTCAGGAAGAATCTGCAAGTGCGTGCCAGAGTGGAGATGTGCTGGGAATAAGAGAGGCAGGGGTCCAGGGTGACTCCAAGGTTCTTAGCGGAGGAAGAGGGAGAGAGTGTGGTAGATTCCAGAGGAACAGAGATAGAGAGATCAGAGGAGGGGGAGGAGGAGGGAAAGAAAAGGAGGTCAGATTTAGAGAGGTTGAGTTTGAGGTGATGCGAGTGCATCCAGGAGGAAATAGCAGACAGACAGGTAGAGATACAGGAGGAGATGGTGGAGTCAGAGGTGGGGAAGGAGAGGAAAATCTGAGCATCATCAGCATAGAAATGGTATGAGAAACCATAGGATGCGATGAGGGGGCCCAGGGAGCGGGTGTAGAGAGAGAACAGGAGAGGACCCAAGACTGACCCTTGGGGGACTCCAGTTAAGAGAGGGTGAGGTGTGGAGGTTGCTCCACGCCAGGTTACCTGGTAAGTGCGGTTGGAGAGGTAGGAGGAGAACCAAGCCAGAGCAGTGCCAGAGATCCCCAGGTCAGCAAGAGATGATAGTAGAATAGAGTGATCAACAGTGTCAAAGGCAGCAGAGAGGTCGAGGAGAATTAGGACAGAGGAGAGAGAGGCAGCTCGGGCACACTTAAGTGAGTTGGTGACAGACAGGAGGGCGGTTTCAGTGGAGTGAGCAGAGCGGAAGCCAGATTGGAGAGGGTCAAGCAGAGAGTGGTTGGACAGGAAAGCAGAGAGCTGGCGGTGTACAGTCCGCTCGAGGGTTTTGGAGAGGAAGGGTAGGAGGGAGACAGGACGGTAGCTCTGGAGGGAGGTGGGGTCGAGGGTAGGTTTTTTGAGGAGGGGAGTGATAGAGGCATTTTTGAAGGCAGAGGGAAAGATACCAGAAAGTAGAGAGGTGTTGAGGAGTGAGGAGATGAAGGGGAGTAGAGCAGGAGCAGCAGCTTGAAAGAGGTGAGTGGGGAGGGGGTCCAAGGCACACGTGGTGGGTTTGTGACCCTGGAGCAGGGAGGAGAGGTCAGAGTCTGAGAGGGGCAAGAAGGTGGAGAAGGAGGGCGAGTAAGTAGGGGATGTAGTGGGTGTAGGGGTTGGAGCAGGGGGGGGTGCGGGGGAGGGAGAGGTGTTAAAGAGTTTGCGGATATCTGAGATTTTAGAAGAGAAGAAGGAGGCAAAGTCATCAGGGGAGATAGAGGAGGGAGGAGGAGGGGGGGAGGGTTTAGGAGGGAGGAGAAGGTAGAGAATAGTTTACGTGGGTTGTTAGTGGAGGCTTGGATTACAGATTGGAAATAAGCACATTTAGCAGAGGAGAGAGTAGAGGAGAAGGAGGAGAGGAGAGTGCGGTAAAGGTCTAGGGCAGCAGGGAGTTTGGTTCTCTTCCATTTCTTTTCAGCAGATCGCAGTGTGATTCTTGCCGAGCGGAGCGCAGAGGAGAGCCAGGGATGGGGAGGGGAGGGGCGAGCAGGACGGGAGGTGAGGGGACAGAGGGAGTCGAGGGAGGAGGTGAGTGAGGAGAAGAGGGTGGAGGTAGCAGAGTCTACGGAGAGTTGTGAAAAGGAGTCGATAGGAGGGAGGTGAGAGAGAGCAGTGGAGGCAAGGACAGAGGGGGAGAGAGAGCGGAGGTTACGGCGAGAGGTGACAGTGGGGGTAGGAGGAGCAGGGAGAGGGGGGAGAGACAGAGAAAAAGAGATGAAATAGTGATCAGAGGGGTCCAGGGGGGTGACAGAGAGGGTGGAGGGGCAGCAGGCCCTGGAGAAGGAGAGGTCCAGTTGACGGCCAGCTTTGTGGGTAGGAGGGGACGGAGAGAGACAGAAGTCGAAGGAGTGAAGGAGAGGGAGGAATCCAGCAGAGTGGCTGGGGTTGGAGAGATGGATGTTGAAGTCACCCAACAGGACAGTCGGGGTAGACAGAGAGGAGAGGGAGGAGAGTAGATAGTCGAGTTCATCCAGAAAGTGAGTGAGAGGCCCAGGGGGGCGGTACAGAACAATGAGCAGGAGTTGACAGGGAAAGGTTAGTTGGACTGCATGAAATTCAAAGGTATTGACAGAGAGTGAGATGAGATCGGAGGGGACAGAAAAGAGTAAGGAGGGAGAGAGGAGAAGACCCGTCCCACCTCCCCGTCCAGTGAGACGCAGGGTATGGGACAGGACGTAGAGAGAGGACAGGGCAGCAGGAGTAACAGTGTTATCAGGGGACAGCCAGGTTTCAGTGAGAGCAAGGAAATCGAGCGAGAGGTGGGAGGCAAAGGCAGAGATGAAATCAGCTTTGTTAGCAGAAGAGTGACAGTTCCAGAGTGCACCAGAGAGTGTGCGGGAGGGGGGGAGAGGCAGAGAAATGAGGTTAGAGGGGTTGGAGGAGCAGCAGCGGAGGGAGGGCAGAGGACGAGGACGGGAGGACAGAACAGGGATGTGAGAGACAGTCATAGCAGGACAAGCAAGACAAAAGGCACAGTAGGAGCAGTAGGGTGGAGGGTACAGACCTGACTAGTAGACAGCTTCTTCTAGAGCCCCGTTAGGTTTGGATCTATTGGAACAGCGTCTCAGCGCAGGCCTCCCCTCGCTGGACTCCCACAGCTAGACTCCCGGCTCTTTTGTTGAGGCTCTTCGGTTGGCTGGCGCTTCTTGCTGGCGCAGAAATAGGCTGCTTAATATATAAAAAACAACTGCGTGGAAACCAATCGGATAGCAAATCAACTGCTAATCAATTTAGCCACTCACCTGGTACTACTCACACACTAACTCAGCCAATTCAGACACCACCTTACAATGTCACCAAATGTAGTTAGTTAAAATTACTAGAAGCAGGAACTTATCTGATCTGCCTCTGTCCCTGATTACCTGTAATACTATTGTGAAGCTGCTCAAAGAACACTACAGGTATGGTCCTGAATCCTCCCAGAAGCTGAGGGTGTGAAGTATAGAAGAACTGAAATGTCCGCTCTGGATAGACAAACACCAAAAAGATAACAAAGTTACAAACTGGATGAAAGGAGACAGTACAATATTGTGGGATCAAATAAAAGAAGGTTTTTCACATCTTCAGCGTGCCCAGCTGGCATGAGCCCGTGAGCCTCTGTTGTCTTCAGAGCGCAAGTACGGGTTCAAATGATTTCAGTCGCTTCTCGACTCTGGGATCAAGCTATCAGACACTTCCAGGTGGTTAGTCAAGCTAATATCCCCAAAAAGACTAAAACATCCCATTTAAAACACATGAAAGCCCTGTGCAGCCAGTCTACCCAGGCTAAGTGCTTGAGAAAGAGAGAGGGAGAGAGGTCTAAAGGGAAGGGGTGTATATCTCACTGCTCATGAACACACTGCTCCCAGGTAGGAAACCCACTGATCCTCAACTACTGCTCCTAGTGATCTCACACAGCTCCAATCCTCCAAGTCCACAGCTTGAGTTGCAATCTGGTTTCTTAGCTTCTCACACGGCACAGCACACAGCTCCCAACTTACAGCTCCCAGCTCCAGCACAGTTCATCTCCAGCACCCCCTCCTCAACACACCCCACCCCACACTGTATACTCTCAATCCATCACTTCTCATTAACAGCACCCCCTCCTCAACACTCCCCACCCCACACTGTATACTCTCAATCCATCACTTCTCATTAACAGCACCCCCTCCTCAACACTCCCCACCCCACACTGTATACTCTCAATCCATCACTTCTCATTAACAGCACCCCCTCCTCAACACTGCCCACCCCACACTGTATACTCTCAATCCATCACTTCTCATTAACAGCACCCCCTCCTCAACACTCCCCACCCCACACTGTATACTCTCAATCCATCACTTCTCATTAACAGCACCCCCTCCTCAACACTCCCCACCCCACACTGTATACTCTCAATCCATCACTTCTCATTAACAGCACCCCCTCCTCAACACTCCCCACCCACACTGTATACTCTCAATCCATCACTTCTCATTAACAGCACCCCCTCCTCAACACTCCCCACCCCACACTGTATACTCTCAATCCATCACTTCTCATTAACAGCACCCCCTCCTCAACACTCCCCACCCCACACTGTATACTCTCAATCCATCACTTCTCATTAACAGCACCCCCTCCTCAGCACTCCCCACCGCAGCACTCCTACTTTGTATATGATGTGGAATACATGATTGTAAACATCTAACACTAGCACGTACAATACTCTTTCAAATAATGAATTTGCGGTTCTTAAGGACGTTCCTGTAAAAACTCCCTGCTGTGGCTAATTTTACTAAAGTTACTAGTTTTTGTATTCCAATGCTATATATTTATTTGTCTCTTTTGTGAGAGAGCATTGTATTTCATATCAATAGATAGCTGTATGTTTTCTCTTTTTCCCAGTTTTAATGTATTGCTCTCATTTGAATGTTTCCTTATCATAATCCGGTGTAAATGATGGGATGCCATGTGTAAAAAAGCGTTAATATTTTAACAGATTTAAGTTAAATCTTGTATTTTTTCCCCAGATTTCCAAATGTTGTGAAAATAAATTTTTTTTAAAAAAAAATGTGTGCATTCCGATATAATTTATAAATCTAGTTACAAGATTTAACATTTAGGTAAATATTTAACTAAATCTTAAATATCTAACAAGATTTAACATGTAGCTAAATATTTAAATAAATCTTAAATCTCTTAAGAAGATTTAACATTTAACTAAATATTAAATCTCTTAACAAGATTTAACATTGAGCTAAATATTTAACTGACCAGCTAAATCTGGAGTTTGTATGCAAATGAGCTCAGCCCGCTTCCTGCTTTCACGCGATTTGATTGGCTCTTGTAATGTTGAAATTTGCATATTTACCAATTAACATAACAAGAGCCAATCAATTCACAAATACCTGGTGATAAAATGTATGGTATAATAATAATAATAATAATAATAATAATAATAATAATAATAATAATAATAATAATAATAATAATTAACAAAATTAACATCACAACTTAATGCTGAAAGATTTGATATTTAGATTGTTCTAAAGAAACACATGAACTTTGTATTTTAATAGCTATCAAACACATTGCTTAGTATTTCTTTCCTCTCTCAGAAATGTGGTGAGGAGATTTGGTTAATTCAGTTAAATCTGATATCCCAGAAACTCCAGCTGACATACTCCTTTGTGTTTAAACTCAAACAAGTAAATACATAGAATTGATTTCAACTGAATCTGTGTAGAGATCTGCAATTGCACTATACTGCAATTCTTAGTTTTTCCCAGCAGGGGGCGACAATGTCTCAGTGTTGGAGGTATCATATTTTATTCAGATTTAATTGTCATGTTGACATTAAATGTTGAATTTGTGATACGCGTTTTCAACAATGTTAAATGATATCTGAAAGTACACATTTCAAAACGTTGTAATATGTCTTGTTAAAATGTATGTATTAAGACAAAACTGGATTTATTTAAAGTTAAATCCGGGCAGAAAACAACACCTGGTTAATATTTGTGCATTTGTTTTACACCTGGCGCCCCATATTATCAAACTCGACAGACGCAGGTGCTGCTTACCGAAGAAGAGCAGGGAGGAAACATGATTTGTACTAACAAGCAATAATGCCTTTTTATTTACTGACGTATAAATACACTGACATGTTAAGAAAAACTGTATTTGTATGTATATTTTAATTATAATATTTCACTGTGTGGGTCCATGTGAGATACTGAACTCTTATTTTTTTACGCATCGCTGTCTTGTGTTGTTACCGTTATCTGAACATGTCTGAAACACGCCTTTGGTTGGTGGTTCAGCTTTTCTTTATTCTGAAATTGTGGAATTTAGTGCCATCTAGCGGCCACGGTTCATATCCCCCCCCCCCCCCCCCCCCCAAAAAAGGTAGAAAAAACAGCACGTGCAAAGGAGGAACTAATTTGACGAATCAAGATGTATTTTTCATAAGCCGTCTGTATAGACCGCATGTATATGAGACCGCATTTTCGAAGCAGGTATAACTGTAGGCATACATGTCGTTGACCAGAAATGTGAAGCGACTCCATCAGACCCCAGAACCAAACTCCCACATTACAGTCTTGTATAATTAATTATTAACACATACGTTTCCGCTGAGATTTTAATTGTTTATTCTAATTGATATTTTTAGTAACCTAGTGACTGACTTCAGGGTCACCAGTTTAACATTATAAAGCATCAGGTTTGTATTTCTCAATTTGTTGAAAATGGATTGTACCGTATTGATATTAAGACAATAAAACGCAAGCTTGAGTAAGGAATGGATTATTTATTACACATTATTTTTTTTCTCAATTTGTAGAAAATGGATTGTTCAATATTCATAAGAAAATAAAACACAAACTTGAGTAAGGAATGGCGTATTTATTACACAGGCTAATCATTATCAACGTGAATACATTAGTTAACATGGATTTGGCTTTAGAAATAGATGTATTTATTGTTTCATTTATTTGAGAAGAATAAGAAAACAGTTTCATATTTGTCTTGTTTAATGACTGGGTAAATAAGTCAGCTCTATATTAACTCAAGTCCTGCAGAATCTGCTGTGTAACATAACTTACTATCCCAGTTATATTATCAAGATATGCTAAATGGGGGGTAGTAATGGACCTTTACATTTAAAAACTTAAGAACATAAGAAAGTCTCCAAACGAGAGGAGGCCCCATTCAGCCCATCTTGCTTGTTTGGTTGTTAGTAGCTTATTGATCCCAGAATCTAATCAAGCAGCTTCTTGAAGGATCCCAGGGTGTCAGCTTCAACAACATTACTGGGGAGCTGGTTCCAGACCCTCACAATTCTCTGTGTAAAAAAAGTGCCTCCTATTTTCTGTTCTGAATGCCCCTTTATCTAATCTCCATTTGTGACCCCTGGTCCTTGTTTCTTTTTTCAGGTTGAAAAAGTCCCCTGGGTCGACATTGTGAATACCTTTTAAGATTTTGAATTCTTGAATCAGATCACTGCATAGTTTTCTTTGTTCAAGACTAGAATAGATTCAATTATTTTAGCCTGGCTGCGTACAACATGCCTTTTAAACCCGGGATAATTCTGGTTGCTCTTCTTTGCACTCTTTCTAGAGCAGCAATATCCTTTTTGTAGTGAGGTGACCAGAACTGAACACCATATTCTAGATGAGGTCTTACTAATGCATTGTAAAGTTTTAACATTACTTCCCTTGATTTAAATTCAACACTTCTCACATAAACTCCTAGGTCTTTATCATAGATTCCTTCTTCAATTTCAGTATCTCCCATATGATATTTATAATGCACATTTTTATTGCCTGCATGCAGTACCTTCCACTTTCCTCTATTAAATGTCATTTGCCATGTGTCTGCCCAGTTCTGAATGCTGTCTAGATCATTTTGAATGACCTTTGCTGCTGCAACAGTGTTTGCCACTCCTCCTATTTTTGTGTCGTCTGCAAATTTAACAAGTTTGCTTACTATACCAGAATCTAAGTCATTAATGTAGATTTCTCATGAATATTAATCATTCAGTTAATAATATATCAGATTATGATTACATCAATTCGATTACTAATACCTCCATTCAAATTCTTCAAAGTTAACTTAAGATACATATTATAAATAAACACGTTCATTTTAATGTACGCCAATTAATTCCGCTTTTTATATTCAGTACCGGGGCTTACTTAATATTCATGAGAAAGGAAGAGGCGGACAGTCGCTTTCTGCGTGACGTAATTTTGGCGCTTCTGAAAAGAGAAGCACGTTTTGAATCCAGCATCATATCAACACAGCAAGTCGGGTTTTATTTTCAGCCACTAGATGGCAGTATGATCCCATTGTTTTGGGAAGGTCCCCACAGAAATTTGCAGTCAAATTACCTAAAAACTGCAATGAGAAAAGTAAGTTTTTTCTGTAAAGACCTTGTCAAATTCTGCAGCGAAGACTATTTAATGAAAAACAGTGTTAATAAGAAAAGGCCACACTTAGTTAAATTTTTTTTTTTTAAAATCACATTAAAAAACTGAAAAAGAAAACCCAGAACAAACATGTCTGCCATATTTTATGGAAATCAAAGAATAAGAAAAAAAAACACATACATTAAAAAAACTGACTATAGGATGCCATTTTATATATATATATATATATAATAACAATTCTTAAAAAAAATGAATAAATGAATTTTATTTTTTTTTAAACTAGGATGCCTGGCAATTACTAAAGATTCAGCTGAAACACTAATCAATCAATCGTTCATTTTCTTTACTCACGTGAAACCCTTGAGATCACATTCTCATTTCAGTAACGCCTTGTTACCAGACTGTGCCGTTTAGAAAGAGCTCCGTTTGTAGCCCAGAGTAATACACTACCCATAATGCAGTGCACGTCACATCCACAGATGTGAAAATACGGATCTATAAAACACAAACACACTTCATAGAATTATCAGTATTTTAAGTAGGTCGTTGCATTTTATTTACAGTGCCTTGAAAAAGTCTTCACACCCTTGAACATTTTTCACATTCTGCTGCCTAAAAAATACAATTCAAAATGCATTAAAGTAGGAGTTTGCTTCACTGATCTACACAACATCATCTACACTTTCAACGTGAAAGAACAATTATAGAAATATTCAAAAAGTAATTAAAAATAAAAAACCAAAACGCCTTGATTGTATAAGTCTTCACACCCTTTGTCATAGCAAACCCAAATTAGCTCAGGTACAACAAATTGCTTCAACAAGACACATAATAAGTTAAATAGAGCCCACCTGTGTCCAATCACAGTAGTTCAACTGATTCGAATACTCCTGGATGAAGAATCAAGCTGTTTCTGTTGTATGAAGTGAATTTGAAGCAAATGGCAAAACAAGGAGCTGCCAAAAGAACTCCGGGATAAAGTTATTGAAAGGTACAGGTTGGGGGAAGGCTGTAAGAAACTTTCAATGTCTTTGAATATCCCTTGGGGCACTGTCAGGTCCATCATTGTAAAGTGGAAACAGTTTGGCACCACCAAGACACTGCCTCGATCAGGCCGTCCCTCCAAAGTCAGTAGCCGTGGCTTAAGGAAACTGCTGAGGGAGGTCACTGTGAGGCCGAAGATTACTTTAAAAGAACTACAGAGGTCTCTGACTGAGATTGGGGGAAATGTTCAACAATTTCAAGATTACTCCACAAACATGGCCTGCATGGGAGGGTGGGAAGAAGGAAGCCACTGCTGAAAAAAAGCCATATGATGTGCTGCATAGCTTTTGCAAAGAACAAATATTTACCAGGTGTTGTTTATTTCCGGATTTAAGTTAACAAAAAAAAAAAATCCAGATTTAACTTAATTCATAAATGTTAACAAAACATACTTAAAGGTTTTGAAATGTGTTCTTTCAGCGATCATTTAGAAATGATAGAACCGCGTAGCACAAATTCAACATTTAAAGTCAGTATGACAATCTTTTTTTTTTTTTACACTTGGCAAGTCACATTTAGCTGACATGTTAAATCTGGGAATCTAACAAATAATTCAGAAAAAAATACATGGATCATAAATCTTTATTTTACACTTGGCATCCAACATTTACGAACAGATAAATCCGAATATGAAACCTCCAACACTGAGACAGTGTCGCCCCCTGCTGGGAGAAACAAAGAACTGCAGTTTAGTCTCCTCAATACAAGGGTGGTTGGATAGCGGCTTCCCTTTGATCAAGGTGTTTTTTAGAGCATTTTACAGCACTGAGGAATCCCCCTGCATTGCTGTTCAGATCAGTAACGACCCTGATAGCTCTAATGTTACCAGTCGTAAACGCTGTGATAATAAGGACCTGTGTATCCTCACCATTTCAAATATAATATATAACACATGATGTGTGAGAGGAGGGGATTGCGTGGTAAGACGTGTGGGATTGGAATCAGACTCTTTATACTAAACCTTTGTCACATATAATGGATTTATTTTACTGTGAAAATGAACAGAAATAAATACAATCAAAAACACATCATGATCTTATTGAATTCAAGAGTGACATTTTACAGAATTTCAACACAAGTGATGTTGCTTAACTCAGGAGCGACTGTAAAATAATCAGAAGCATTGGTAATAATTAAGAGCCTCACTCAGAACTGCAAACTGGTTTCTTCTGCATTTTAAAACACTCTGACGTCCGTCAGCGAGGCTTTCATCAGAGAGCAATGCCTGCAGACAAACCCAGGATCCCTCTCCAGTATAATGCAGTATTACACAGTGACAGAGAGACAGTGAGCTGCTTCAATTCCAATCAAAGGGAATCATGTGAAATATCTGCTGGACAGCTGCTCCAATGCATTGCTATTATTGAAGAGTGAAGAACGAACTGTTACAGAGGAGCCTAAAAACCCTTCAAGAAACAACATCTAAACAGACAGACGAGCACATCAGTGTCAAAACAGACACCATGGGGCTGAATCACCTGCCATACCACTGTCAGGAGGGTGTAGGACCCCCTGGGACTGATAAACCTGCCATACCACTGTCAGGAGGGTGTAGAAGCCCTCCCTGGGACTGATAAACCTGCCATACCACTGTCAGGAGGGTGAGGGAGCCCCCCTGGGACTGATAAACCTGCCATACCACTGTCAGTAGGGTGTAGGACCCTATGAGTCTGATAAACCTGCCATACCACTGTCAGGAGAGTGTAGGACACCCATGGGACTGATAAACCTGCCATACCACTGTCAGTAGGGTGTAGGACCCCGCTGGGACTGATAAACCTGCCATACCACTGTCAGTATGGTGTAGAACCTCCCTGGGACTGATAAACCTGCCATACCACTATCAGTAGGGTGTAGGAGCCCCCTGGGACTGATAAACCTGCCATACCACTGTCAGTAGGGTGTATCAGATTCCCACCATCAGATTTGAATAGCCCTCAAACACGATCAAACTATGCTCATATGGTTTAAAATATCTAAACAGTAAAACGTATTAATAATTTGAAAATCATCAGAATAGTTTGATCGTGTTTGAGGGCTATTCAAATCTGATGGTGAATAGTCTGGTCGTGTATGAGGCTATTCAAAACTGTTGGTGAAAAAAGCACTTACAATATTGTTCTCTTTTATTTTTATTTGCAATATAACACGTATTTCAATTTTATTTGATTTTTTCTTAAAACATTTCTTTTCTCATCTTTTTGATTGCAGCTGTATATTCAAGTTGAAATAACATCTCGCTTTCGGATCATGCCTAGAGCAGACGGCATCAAGATTCACACATTTTCAAAAAGCATTCTCCGCGGGGGTTTCTGTGTGTGTGTATGGTGGTGTGTGTGTGTGTGTGTGTCTGTGTGTGTGTGTATGTGTCTGTGTGTGTGTGTGTGTGTGTGTGTGTGTGTGTGTGTGCATGTGCTCGCACGTGTGAGTGTGTGTGCGTGTGCGTGCACGTGTGAGTGTGTGTGTGTGCGTGTGTCAGTGTGTGTGTGTGTGTGTGTGTATGGTGGTGGTGGGTGTGTGTGTGTGTGTATGGTGGTGTGTGTGTGTGTCTGTGTGTGTGTGTGTGTGTGTCGGGGGGGAGTGTGGTGGTGGTGTGTGTGTGTGTTTGTGTGTGTGTGTATGGTGGTGGTGTGTGTGTGTGTGTGTGTGTGTATGGTGGTGTGTGTGTGTGTCTGTGTGTGTGTGTGTGTGTGTGTGTGTGTATGGTGGTGTGTGTGTGTGTGTGTGTGTGTGTGTGTGTGTGTGTGTGTGAGTGTGTGTGTGTGGTGGTGTGTGTGCGTGTGCGCACACGTGTGAGTGCACGTGTGAGTGTGTCTGTATGTAGTAGCGCGCATGTGCGGTGTAAAGGAACCGCCCCCTATTTAAGTCACAGAACGCGCTTTTGAAGTGATTCCTCAGCTGAAGTTTGAAGAGAGAAGAAGCATGAGAGAGAATTCAGGCAGGATTTATGCGTTTTTCCGGGGAGTTTTTTTGAAAACGGTAAGAGAGCTTTTTTCAGAAATTGTACTCTGGTAGATTTTGTTTTGTTTTTGTTCTTTTATAAATATTTAATTTAGTATCTCTTTTATTTATTTTGTTTTGGCGATACGCTTTTAAAACGACTAACGCTCAAGTTGTCCTGTGATTTCTGTGTGTGATACTTGTTTAAACACTTTTTAAATGTCGAATAAGTTGTTTTCTGCATTTTTCTTTTGCTTTTGTGATACGCTATTTTAAACTTTCTCCTGTTTCAACTATTGGTTTTTGTATGTGAAAATATCTTTTGCTTTTAACGTATCCTGGTAAAAATATGGATACACCCCGCATAAGATAACATGAGCATATCAAAATGAAAAAATCACTGCGCCTCAAACCTTTGAACAACCACATGCGTCTTATTAAACAAGGATTTTTGTAAATATGGACAAATGCAATAAGTGTATATGCATATATATATATATATATATATATATATATATATATATATATATATATATATACACACCATAAGCATATATGTCTGTGACCCTTTTTAAAACGACAAAACACTCCAAGTTTTACTGTGATTTCTGTGTGTAATGTTTGTTTAAATACTTTTAAATGTCGAATAAGTTGTTTTCTTTTTCCTTTTTTCTTTTTCCTTTTATTACCCTCTTTTAAACTTTCGCTTTTTCATTAAGTGTCTTGTGTAAAAAATACTAAGACTTTAATGTTGTCTGCACCAAGCATAAGTTATCATAAGCATTTATAAAAACTTGGGTAACCCCCTAGCCCCTGATTACATAAATAACATATTAAACACTGATTTTTGTACATGTCTTATAAAAGACGTGCAATAAGCTTATAGGCATATATATATATATATATATATATATATATAATTATTCCCATACTCCTATATAAAATCCACGCCCCCTCATTATATATTCATATTTTCATACATATAAGGTCAAAAGGTCCAAAGGATCATAAATCAGACTTTTGACATAAGCTATAGTAATATTACTACTAACGACATAGAACGTCTGTACAGCACTGAAACACTATGTTTAAAAAAACAACTGGACCGCTGAACCTCGTCTTCTTAATATTAGCAACTTTGTAACTTTGATACACGTGCCGCTGACTCGTTACTTTGTCTTCTCAATATGAAACACTTCACAATACATGTACATAAAACACTGAGGTACTTTCTAGAACATTATACGCTCCGAAAGAAAAAACATCTCATTCCCAGTCTGACAGAGCCACCTGCTGGAGATATATAGAATAATCGCTAATTGCTTTCAATAGCTGTGTTTTTAACTTGGACTATAACACCAGGGGAGAGCGCGAACGCAGCCCCCCACTCCCAGAAACGACACAGTCGAGATTCC
Source organism: Acipenser ruthenus (assembly GCF_902713425.1). Classification (NCBI taxonomy): domain Eukaryota; kingdom Metazoa; phylum Chordata; class Actinopteri; order Acipenseriformes; family Acipenseridae; genus Acipenser; species Acipenser ruthenus. Next base: position 986,258 of record NC_081241.1, on the reverse strand, counting down.
TGCATTTGCGACATGTGAGCTGTTCCACAAAAGGGATGGATGTGTAGAAAAGCATACACGTCTGCGTGAATGAAATTCAAAAATGAAAACAAATGTTTGCGCAATGTGTCTTTTGTACATTCTCTGCTTCAAATCAGAGGTGCCATCAAGTATAAAAAGGTGTGTGTGGGGCACAATGTTGGACGAATAGCTCTTTTGCATAAAGACCATTCAAATGTATTGTTTTATGCTGCAAAGCTCAAGGCTAGCTCTCCCTTCTAGTAACACGTATTACCATGCATGTGCCTTGCTATTGGCCCGCGCATGTGCAGCCCAGAGCTGCTTAAGTGTTACTGTTTGTGACAAATTAGAGATCTGGAAATCCCTCCCCCAACCTGTCACTGCATGAATGATGTTAACCTAATACCATGAAAGAGAGAAACCAAGAGAGTCGTTCGCTTACGGCCATACCACCTTGAGAACGCCCGATCTCGTCTGATCTCGGAAGCTAAGCAAGGTCGGGCCTGGTTAGTACTTGGATGGGAGACCGCCTGGGAATACCAGGTGCTGTAAGCTTTTCTTTCTGCAGCTTGACAGGGGGCGCTGTTTCCCTTGTTATTTATGTTACTAACCTGGAAGCTGTAAAGATAAACATCGTTTTCTTTTTTGTTTTTTTATTGTCCCATCCCACACAGAAACAAATCTGATAGTTTAATATGTTGCACACACCATTCTTAATTCCTCAATTCGTGACGAAATGTGACCCAGAAAGTTAAAAACAGTACATAAAATAAAATAGAATAAAAAAGATGTATAGGGACACAGACATGCATACAGAGATATTAATAAAATAATAATAATAATAATAATAATAATAATAATAATAATAATAATAATAATAATAATACAGTATTGAACATGCCCCCTAGAGGTTCTTTGCTGAGCTTTCTAGACCGTCCAGAACCCTCTCAGCAACCGTACATAGATAGTGTTTTGAAGCCTAACAAAGCAGTCCGTATTTTCCAATCTTTTTTGGGATAACATTTGTATTACAGTATTGATCTTTCTGATATCTGGCACACGTATTCAGAGCATCACTCTGATTTCAGAACACTTTGAATGGTGTTTCTATGCCAAGGGGTTGCTGAATTAGGGTAAAGAAGGTAGAAAACGAGTAGTATTTCGGAAGTGTGTGTTTTTTTCCAGGTTCTATGGGAGGGTCCTACAGCCAAACCACTGAAGCTACAGGTCAGAGATTCGGTTTGCACAATCTACTGTACACAAGGGTAGTCTGTACCAACTTCCAGCCTGTTAGACCTAAAGATGATAAATTAATAGCCCTTCAAAAATGCTAAAAAGGTGTGTGGTCATTATTCTCAATGGATTTCTCCATCTGGTCGATAGGGTTAGCAAATATGACCCTCTGTCCTGTTTATTACGTCACTAATAAATAAAAATATTTTAAGCGTGTAAACTGTTGTCCTGGAAACAATGCACAATAGCAGGACTAACTAATAATAACAAACCTGGGGGGCTTCAAATGGATGTTTGAAACATGCAAGTCTCTGTTCATAGAGGCAGCCCTCTGCCTGCAATCACTGCACAATATTATTATTATTATTATTTATTTCTTAGCAGATGCCCTTATCCAGGGCGACTTACAGTCATAAACAAAAATACATTTCAAGAATCACAGTACAAGAATTAATACAATTAAGAGCAAGATAAATACAATGACTTTGGTTCAAGCAAGTACAAGTATGACAAAATACGATTCAATAACGGAGCAGATAACAGTGTCAGCGATAGTTACATCAGGATATCATTAAATACAAAATACTACAGATTAAATAACACTTGACAGATTACAGTACTCTAAAGTACAGGATTAAATGCAGTAAAATAGGGGCAGATAAGAGCAAGTAAAGCACATTTAAGAAAGAGTGATTAAGGAAAACAGGAGTTCTACAGGTGCTGTTTGAAGAGGTGAGTCTTAAGGAGGCGCCGGAATGTGGTCAGGGACTGGGCAGTCCTGACATCTGTAGGAAGGTCATTCCACCACTGCGGGGCGAGGGTGGAGAAGGAGCGGGCTCTGGAGGCAGGGGAGCGTAAAGGAAGTAGAGCCAGTCTTTTAGTGAAGGAGGAGCGGAGAGGTCGAGTGGGGGTGTAGGGAGAGATGAGGGTCTGGAGGTAGCTGGGTGCAGTCTGGTCAATATCAGACTTGCATTGTTATGTCTACATGGTAAAACAGACATACTGGTCTTGCATGGGAACTTCCTTCTTCTTATTGTCGTTTCTGCCAAGTTACAAGTGCTGTTACATTTGTAAGCAATCGATGTAAAGTTTACAGTTGGGTAGCTCTCACAGGTGAGGTGTGCTTTTAAGGATCTGGCCGGGGATTTCCTCACTGGGACACTGGGGAGCTCATATTATTTATTTTCTTAGCAGACGCCCTTACCCAGGGCGACTTAGAGTTGTGATTGTATTTTGTAATTTGTGTTTTGTGACTGTATTTTTATTAATATTGTGTTTAAAATACAGGGATAATCACAAAATATACAGTTTTCTATATGCTTTCACATAAAATATATAATATATCTCATCATGATGGGATTATGATCTTAATGTCATCAACAACATATAATGTTGTGTCAATCATTTATTTCCTCATTAATAACACAGTTTTGTGGGAGGTTAATTAATGCATTTAAACACAATGACGTTAATTCAGCACTCTCCATATTGAAAGACGCTGTGATGCATTTCCTAATGCAGCCCGGTATTTCAGTAAGTCAAAAAAATAACTACAAACGGGGGTAGCATACTTGAGACTAGTTTACAAAATGTTTTCACAGCTGTGCAACGGCGTGTGTGCGGCTGATAGAAGATTTTTGGGTGAGTTCACGGGGATCATTCAGAGCAGATTCTGTGCAGACTCTGAGCGATTTATCCAATGGGTGCGTTCACAGAGCTCATTCTTAAAAGATCTAATCTGGGTGTTGTATTGATCTTAACCACACTTCAATTCCAAACTATTACACTGTAAACACTGCGTGTATCTGCAGGGGACAGACACGCTCACTCACATCCTTGTGGAGGTTTATTTTGTGTATTTCAGTTTGCTGTGTTATATGGCTATTGTCTATATTGGGTCACTGTTAATGATTTGATTTATCTGTTTATAGTTTTCTTTGAGCTGTCTTGTTGTAGTTAATGTATTTTATCACTATTTTTTTTGATTGTAGTGTGATTCATGTTCACTAATGAATGATTGTGTTTGAGTTTTATTTTCTTACTCCACGGGGGTTGCAGTGGGCGTGTCTGCCTCCTTGCGTTTCCTATACCGCAGTGAATAATTAATCGAGCTCATTTGGTCTCATTTATTGGTATGGTCTAAGATCGCTAACTGCCCTGTTTTAATTAACTATCCTAATAAATTGTTTGTCCCGAGGTGCTGTTCCTGGTGTCTTTGTGACGTCACTTCATACACTCTCCCTTCTTCTATAAATAAAACTACCGGATCATCCGGTTATTACAGGAGGCAGTGTGGTCCAGTGGTTAAAGAAACAGCCTTGTAACCAGGAGGTCCCCGGTTCAAATCCCACCTCGGCCACTGACTCATTGTGTGACCATGAGCAAGTCACTTAACCTCCTTGTGCTCCGTCTTTCAGGTGAGACGTGGTTGTAAGTGACTCTGCAGCTGATGCATAGTTCACACACCCTAGTCTCTGTAAGTCGCCTTGGATAAAGGCGTCAGCTAAATAAAAATAATAATAATCTGCTCGCTATTGCATATTTAATCCAGTAGCCGTGAACGAGCAGGTTCATTACAGTACCTTGCTCAAGGGTACAGCAGCAGTGTCCCCCACCTGGGATTGAACCCACGACCCTCCGGTCAGGAGTCCAGAGCCCTAACCACTACTCCACACTGCTGCCCATGTTTCGAGTATCGCAAAGATTATTTACATGTGCCTTAAACCTTCCTTATTAACAAATGTTGATACCGACACGAGCACAGAGCCCACTGTACGTAAATATTTTCACTTGTAATAATTGCCATGAAAATAAATTGCTACAGTCCTCGTGAAAATAAATGAATTTAAGCCTTGAGTATAAGTATTAGCAAGTATCCTTTTAGAGTTATTTCAGCTCAAAAACAGAAGAGTTTAGATTGTCGTTGTCCTCTTCGACTCAGTTAACTTCTAATTAGTTCAAATGGCACTGGCTATTATTTTGCTATTTGCTTAGTTGCTGTCACGTGATAGATGTTATAAGCCAAGCACTTTTACTGACACGTTCCCAGAACACATCTTAAACACTTGAACAGAATTATTAGTAACACGTACCTTTCTCGTTTGCATTTTGTAACACAACAGCTATTATCGTAATTTTTTTCTTTCAACAAATTCAAATTATCGCAATAACACTGACGAGGCTGTTGCTATGAGTTTTTTTTTTACCGGTACAATTTTTAAACATAGTACTATTGCAGCTTTTAGCAAGAAAAGAGAGAATGTTTCATTCAACAGCGTTACATTGTCAGGCTAGTCGCTGCACTTTCGATGTCTCAAAACAGGAACACTTTCCTTTAGCCCTTTAACTCATCACAGAAACTGCCCTGGGGGGCCCCCTGGAGGGCTCGACCGGTGTAGTATCAAATTCAGAGCCCCTGTTTGTTGTGCGCATGCGTGCCTTGCTCGTTTAATCAAAGCGCGTTCCCGGCGGTTTCAATGTTCCGCGGATACGCGCAGATCTTGCCATTCATGTTAATCTTCCGTGAACTCCATGCACGTTTAATAATTAAGCAAAAAATAAACAAATAAAACACATTCCTTTTCAAGTTGAAATGTGATATCTAAATAAACAACACCTATGAACACTGCGTTGCTCATAATGTGACATGCGCACAAAAAAGCAAGGGGCACTGAATGACGCCCCTGTTTGAGACTCGTATCAGAATTGAGTAAATGATCGTGTTTTTCATCTTGCTGTGTCCGTGACTCTGCTTATTAATGTCTGACAGGTGAACAGTCTTCCTCCCGGCCAGGAGAATGCAGAAGGGGAGACAGCGCGTTTGATGTGATGTAATGCTTGCAGTTCTGAGCGCTGCCACGGGCGGCGCTTCGGCGCTTTCAGATCCTGTTTGAGACGCAAGTTCTGACAGAGCGATTTCTACAACGAAGTTCTATTAACACTTCGAAGAATATACTTTATTTGTGTGGGTGGTCTAGAAAGCCAGTGTATATCTGTTTTATATATATTTGAGCTGATCCTATTTAAAAGATATTACCAAAAACAAACCAAAGAAAACTGCATGCATAACAAATCGACGGAGTAAGAAAGGAAGTAAAGTTTTGTAAAGGAATAGAAGACAGACAGCGATGGATACCGGAGCCTCAGCGCCGGATCCGTGTAAGTATTTAGTTTTACATTTTCTGTGTAGAGATACTGCTGTAATAAAGAGTATGTGTGGCCAAAAAGGGCTTATTCTCAATTAGATTGTGTTTGGTTGTCTAAATACAGGAAATGCACAGGATAGCCACGGTTTACTTTCGATTCTGAACTGCGCAATTCATGGATTAGTATTCAATCAGGTTTACTGTAGCCCCCTACTGCAGACCCCGACTCGAATCACTTCTGAATAACCCTTTAAATCAATTCCAATTCCTTTTATTGCACAGGCTGTATTGAACAAACACACACACGCCTTACATGTGTCTGATGAGGTTATGTATGTTTGCTCAATAAAGCTTTTGTGTCGTAAATTGAATTGATTAAAAGGGAATGTGAATTGAAATTGGGAAATCATTTTAAAAAAGGAATTGTCATTAAAAAAAGCAATTGACCCCGACTCTGTGTTGAACGAAACAACGTGAAATATCAACCAATGTGTTAGATTGTTTTTGCAAACTTTATTTTATTGATTTGTTTGTTTGTTTAAAAGAAATGAGTGAGAAAGAAACCTTGTTTTTTTGTTTTGTTTTATCTTGGCAAAGGAAAAGTGTGAAGAGGAAATGAAGAAACAGCCAGCGCCTCGACAAAGAAGACACAGTAATGAGATGGACCATCCTCACAGTGAGTAAATAGCAGAATGCGGAGGGTACATGGTGGAGGATCACAGAGTACAGAACAGGGGTGCTATTCCATGATATAATATTACAATGGTACAATCTGTCCTGAGTAGGGCTGTCAGTTATTATTATTATTATTATTTATTTCTTAGCAGACACCCTTATCCAGGGTGACTTACAGTTGTAAACAAAAAATACATTTCAAGAATCACAGTACAGTTAAGCCTCCAAATAGCAATCAATTAATTGGGCACACAAAATCGAACCGTTCGAATAAATATTGATGATGATTGTTCCGTCCACGTTATTATTTTAATAGCATTGTTATTATAAGTGAAAGCTTGTGCACAACAATTCAATGCGAGGGTTAATTACACCTAGGAGAAAAACACACAACATTCACAACAAGCCTAAAGCAAGTTCAACATACTACAGGGTGTTAATAAAATATTCATTATAAACACATTACAGTACTGTGGAATGTAATCTCTATAAACTAGACAAAAGTTTATGAAAAACGTCTTTTTATTGAGTGCCAGATGCAGCATCATGCGCATTGCATCTTGTTAATGCTGTACCACCTAACGTTAGGTTACTTACCATAGCCCTGGTTCCCTGAAAGAGAAGACGACCACCAACAACATTATGTATGGGATATGCCTGCCCATTGGGTAGGTATTGCTGAGCTCTCTATACCAGAACTGCCGATAGGCGCCTTCCTGGGATGACACACTCGGTCCCGCCCACCGAGGGATTAAAAACGTCATCCAAAGGAAGCCATTTCTCTTTTTCCATCGAACCCATGAGGGCGACCGATGTGACCTCGCGGTTGGTGGACGTCTTCTCTTTCAGGGAACCAGGGTTACGGTAAGTAACCTAACGTTCCTTTCAATTCGAAGACAACCACCAACGACATTACATATGGGATAATGTATACCAGAGCTGTTGCGAGGGAGAAGGAACGGCAGCATATGAGGGACGTATCACAATCACATAACCCAAGAGTTAGCGGTGTGAACTTACACCAGCGATGGCCAATACATGGATCCCTATCCACGGGTGGATCGCAAAAGATTTTTGGTGGATCTCAGGACAAATCGGAACAAGCACTAGCATGTAAGCAGTTTTTGTTTCAGCTGATGGGCAGAGCCTTCTGTGTCGTCCAGTAGCACAGATGAAAATATCCCAAAAGTTTCTACATATGAGATTAACAAAATGCTTGTGTGAACGTACACTTTAATTTAGGTGCGTGTATGCGACTAGAAATTCCTAAAGGTGATTTATTTTTTCAGCTGAAAAGTATAACAAAAAAAAAAAAACCTCGCAGTTGGAGCTAAACTCATAGCTCAATAGTAATGCACTCTGGGAATGTAGTTTATTGGTGTCCACTGTCCACTGTTAATCACACATTAAAAACTACAAATCCCATACCCCGCCAGTTTCACTGATTTATCGGTGCGATGGCTACTCGTTTCCAGACAGTTTGTCAAACCAAGATGAGGAAAATAACAAATTCATATATGTCGGCGTCTTTAAAAGTAATGAGCCATGCAGGTGTGTCAGAAGATGAAAGCGAACAGGGAGCTTCAAGTTAGTTGCAGCGTGTTCACAGTTGTGTAAAAGTTCAGCCAACTGTTGCTAAAAGATTTCCCCTGGCTTAAGTTTAACAATGTTAAAAAAAATCCATGTTTTGCACATTTTATCAGGATGCAGGGGAACTGATGGCAGGCAAGACTGCATTATTAACAGGGAGCCAGGAGTTCAAACATGAAAATATATTAAATACAGCGCTTCAAAACGGCATGCAGTGTGCGGAGAGGCAGCCCAGCCCGATACCATAAACAGCAAGCAGCGCATTCTGAGGAACATGTAGGTAAAGTTGTATCTTTTTAATTTTGTTGATGCAAAAGTATTGAACTGCACAAGTGTTATGTAAGAAAGGAAACAAACAAACAAAAAAGATCTGTAGATATTCAACATTACATTTGAGCAAAAATTCTATTATTATTATTATTATTATTATTATTATTATTATTATTATTATTATTATTATTATTATTATATTTGTGTGCCCCTAAATTTCAGTGCGCGGCTATCTATCTAAAAAAGTTTGCGTAGAGCGTTTGTTATGTTTTTGTTGATGTGGTTGTTTTGTTTTATTATTACTGTTACGTATTGGACACTAATATATTAAATTCCGCAAATAATTGTTGGTCAAAGCTTACTGGTGGATCGCGGAGCCCTTTGAGATCCACCAAAATGGATCGCAGTGTTTTGTGTATTGGCCACCACTGCCTTAGGTCACCCAGCGGAGCCGTGAGAACCGGAACTGTCCTGGTGACTGTCCACGATTGAGGAGCTCGCCTGCGGCTCGACCTGCCCCATGCGGGAGCGCGGGGAGAGAGCAACGCGAACACCTGCTGGGACACCTCGCATTACGGTGGGATCTCTGCAAGATCTCCTCCATATCGGCGTGCCTAGCAGCGCGGCCTTATCCGCGTCAGGAACTTGTGACAGCCACAGCTGTCTATGAGCCACCACTAGGCTAGCCAGGCTCCGGCCAAGAGCTTGGCATTGAAGACCGGATATATGTAGCAGCGTGCTGGACAGGAGGTGTAGTTCAGTGGCTCCTCTGTATCCTCTTGTGCCGACTGGGGCACTTCTTCCCGTTCACCCTGATCTCCCCTGGGGGAGGGAGGGTACGGTACTTGGGGCAGGGTTGGAGCTGGTGCTGCAGCTGGAGCCGCAGGTGCCTGTTGAGAGGAGCTCCAGGGCCTGTGCCATTTGTGCGTTGAGGTCCATAATGTCCCTGGCCTGTTTAGACCGCTTCACCCTTCTCGCCTGTGGGGATGGTGAGCGACTATGGGGGGCCCGTGTGCCGGGGATGTCCAGCAGGGGGTCCTGGGACAGGTCATGGAGGAGGGGCTTTGGGCCACTGAGGAAGCGGAACTCGCCTTGTGGCCCTTTCCAACCTGCTCTCCTTCACTCGGGGCTGAAAAGCAGCACAGATACTGCAGGCCACCTCTCTCTCGAGGCCCAAGGTGGCATGCTGGACGCCCAGGCACCACACACAGAGGGTGTGCTTGTCCTCCTGAGGGATGTTGCCCCTGCAGGACGTACAGGCGTGGAACCCGGTCATGCTCAACATCATATTGGCGTGTTCTGCACCGACTGAACACTGTTTGCACCGCGTGCACCGTGCACACAGAGTACCGTGAGCACTACGTGCACTGGTTACCGTGCGCCCGTGCACTAGCGCTGTATCACCGGGCACCATGTGCACCGCGACCAGGCACCATGCACACTGAGTACCCTGAGCACTATGTGCACCATATACCTTGCGTCCCTGCAGTAGCGCCGTGTGCAGAGTACCATTTCTGTTTTGTTTTTGTTTTGTTTTTTTGTCGTCAGGGTTTCCATGGCAATTGTTAGGGAGCGTGTTAAAATGACGCGCTTTCACATTTCTATTTTTCCATTTCTGTGTTCACGGGTTTGTTCTGAGGGTGGTTGTGTTTGCTCACATTTCTGTGAACCCTTTTTGTGTGAAGTGGATTCCCTTCAGTCCGAATCAGAGTGTATTTCAAAGCCCGTTGGTGTGGGTCCGGGTGATTTTTCGGGTGTCCGGTTTCTCCATGTTCGCGGTGACTCCCTCATGGAAATGCAGCTCTGTCCTCAGATGGGATGCGGAGCGGCTGTTGCCGAGGTGGTTCCGATGTTGGAAACGCGGGTTTCTCTTGGATTGATCAGGGAGGGCTGGACGGGTTTCTTTATCAAGCGCTCCCGAGAGGATTGTGGGATGTGCTGCTGTTTAATATAACGTTATAACTACATTAATAACATACGCGTACAGACACATTACAGTACGCTGCTGAAGAATAAGAATCACACGAAGCTGAATAATGTATAAAGAGATATTAAAAACAAAAAAATCATGTCTGATAGGCTGTGTGTGTGTGTGTGTGTAAACATTATTTTTTAAACTATAATAACATTCCACTGCGGCTCTCAGTGATGAAGTTTCATGATTGCTTCAGCTCACATTCAGCAGTTTCCTCAGGCTGTGTGACTGACATATAATCTGACCAATGGAAACGCAGAAAGTGTTGAAACGGTTGTCTGGTAACTGGTGGAGGAGGGAGGAGGGAAAAGGGAGGAGGAAGCAGGGAGGAGGGAGTGATTTGAGGACGGCGCAGACAGTGACTGTTGTATGTTTCAATTCTATTTCTCTCTTTTTTTTCTACCCAGTGAATGAAGGTGCAGTTGACAGTCTGCAGGCTCCAGAGCCAAGGAACAGAGCTGAGTTTTTAAAATGTAAGTCTGTTTTCACTGAAACATTTGATTGAAAGATGTGTCACTCCATTGTGAGAAGAGCTAACACTACAGAACAGGGAGGGGTGGAGCTTGAGGGCAGCAATTATTATTATTTATTAGTAATTGTGAAGCCATTAATCTACACTCCTCTCCAACAAGTATTGGTTCAGATGAATACATGCAGAATGACTAGGGGAGGAGCATTTGTTGCCTGTTTTTCCACTCAGACCTTTCTCTCCCTAAATATCTTGGTATCCCTGAATAGATAATCATCCCATCTTTTAATACATGTACAATGCATGTGAAACCAGTTGTGGGGAAAAATGAACAGCTATCCCTCCCAGTCATCCTGTGCTGGTAGTAAATGTATATTGCAGTATCACTGCACTTGTGGGATGGATTGCTCATTAAAATATTAGACAGATATTTGAGGAGTGGATGATATTCTATTGAAGATATTTAGTAAGCAAGGGGTCTGAGTGGGTGAAATAGCAACACATACCCTGTAGGAACATTAAGTGAACTGTAATTGTATGCAGAGCTGCATTTGATTGGTTCCAATTGAAGAAGTTTGATAAGATCGAGGAATTATAATGAACAAAACAATCAAACAGCAAGAGGGTTTAATTAATAGCAGCAACAGTTTATTGAAGACAGAAAAATAAAAAGAGAAAACTTATCCAAAGTCAGAAATAAATCTCAAGTAAGAATTATAGATCAAATCTATTGATTATTATCTATCAATTATTACAGTCTAAATATACTTGTCTATAAAATAGCAGGGAGAAGGGAGCATGGAGGAGACAGCGTGGACCAGGGAGCAGGGTAGAGCAACCAGGGAGGAGGGAGCAGGGAGGAGGGAGCATGAAGGAAGGAGAGTGGAGGGAGCATAGAGCAGGGGGGAGGAGCATAGAGGAAGGAGGATGGAGGGGGGAGTATGGAAAAGGGAGCATGGAGGGAGGAGGGAGCATGGAGGAGAGTAGGGAAGAGGGAGCATAGAGGAAAGAGGATTGAGGAGAGAGCAGAGAGAATGGAGCAGGGAGGAGGGAGCATGGAGGAGGAATGAGGCAGCAGGGATTATGGAGGAGGGAACATAGAGGAGGGAGCATGGAGGACAGTGGAGTGATTTCAGTAGATGATATTCTATTCAAGATATTTAGTAAACAAAGTGTCTGAGAGTGTAAAATGGAAACAAATGCCCCCTCCCCCAGTCATTGTGCATGTATTTATATTATCCCAATACTTGTTGGAGGGGAGTGAATATTATTTTACAACTGATGTCAGCTCCAAATGAATTCACACAACCTCACCCAGAATAATACAAATATTCATATTACTCCCTTCTGTACCTTCGTACCTCAATGCCTCTTCTGTTTTCAAGCTGTAGCCTCATATCAGAAACAGCCATTATAAAAAGAACTTGCTCTAATATGTATTCAATTACATTATTTTTTACACATTATTTTGACATACAATTATCCATTTATACAGCTGGGTTTTTACTGGAGCAATCTAGGTAAAGTACCTTGCTCAAGGGTACAGCAGCAGTGCCCCCCCACCTGGGATTGAACCCACGACCCTCCGGTCAAGAGTCCAGAGCCCTGACCACTACTCCACACTAATATGCATTCATCTTTTTATTGGTTCTGTACCATTTCTCAGTGATTTGACTTTTCTATCCGTTCTCTTCAATCAGATTCCTGTCAGCTCACACTGGACCCCAACACAGCATATAGAGAGCTCTGTCTGTCTGAAGGGAACAGAAAGGTGACACGGAGGAGAGAGACCCAGAGATATCCTGATGATCACCCAGAGAGATTTGAGAGCTACCCCCAAGTGCTGTGCAGAGAGGGTTTGTCTGGGACTCGCTGTTACTGGGAGATTGAGTGCAGTGGAGGAGGGGCTGCTATAGGAGTCACATATAAAGAAATCAGCAGGAAAGGAGGGGATTCCTGTGGCCTTGGATTCAATGACAAGTCCTGGAGTTTGCTCTGCTCTGGTTCCAGTTACACTGCCCGGCACAATAACAATGAAACTGCAATAACTGCCCCCCGCTCCCCCAGAATAGGAGTGTATCTGGACTTTAATGCTGGCACGCTGTCCTTTTATGGCGTCTCTGACACAATGACCCTCCTGCACAGATTCCAAACCACATTCACTGAGCCGCTCTATCCTGGGTTTTGGGTTTGGGATTATGAATCCCCTGTAACAATCTGCCAGCTGAACTAGACTGTTTTGTGTTGTAAGAAACCCTTTGTATTGAACTCCCTGTCTGTCCTCTCCACTCCTCGGGTGAAGGGAATGTTCAATCTGACACAACTTTGGATGAAAGTTAGGGGGTAAAACGGCGCCACCTGCAGAGCGAAACGAGGTGAATTATATGTTTTTATGCTTGAGGATGAGTATCTCTTAAGGGGATTGTAGCTCACTAAATAATTCCACACTGTGTTCCTATATTGCACGTCCATGGCTCCATAGGTCTCAAATGTGCAGGTTTGAAAAACATGACAGGCAAGATTCAGAAATCCATGATCTTGTTTCGAATGGGATTTTGTGTCTCAAATGGATATTTATAGTATATAGCTGAACTATCTGGGATTTAGGTACATCTGGCACATCTATAACCCTGGAGCTTCATGCATCTTTATACAGAAAAGCAATAGGTACAAGATGCCTTTTCCTCCTGTTGTTATAATTTTGTGTTTAAATTATCTCATTGGAAATGGTTGCATATTTACTCTTGCGAGCATTTAATTAGATGCATTGGGTCTACTCGTCAGGCAGTTCAAAGTTTCAATATTATAATTGTTTGCTTATTTTAACAATAATGTGAGTGAAATATCATCACAAGAAAGAAGACATTTCCATGGATCTCGTGAATCACAATCAAATTGCATTACATGTGCAATCTGCCCACAGTGGAAAAGAAGGAACGTGTTTTAAACCTGGCCTTTGTCGCCCTCTTCAGGACAAACTCTGCAGCTGCGCAGAGCCTGATTGAAATCAATTATTTTTACTTGGGAAATGTAGAGCTATTCACACAACCTTGAGGACTGTTCTAAGCGCTGTTTTAAAGACTGTTATATATATATATATATATATATATATATATATATAACAATGACCACACAGTGTTGCTTTAACTAAACTATACCAGCAGACCAGCCTATTCCATACAGGTCTTTGTAACTAAACAATACCAGCAGACCAGTCTATTTCATACAGGTCTTTGTAACTAAACAATACCAGCAGACCACCCTATTTCATACAGGTCTTTGTAACTAAACAATACCAGCAGACCGGTCTATTTCATACAGGTCTTTGTCCAGTGACTGCTGGGTCTGATGTAAGAAGAAAAAAACAGAGCGAGTCAGCCTATTGAATCTTTCAAAGGTTTGCCTGCCAGTTGAAGGAGCCAATGATAGCAGGGTAATACTATTGTGAAGCTGCTCAAAGAACACTACAGGTACAGTCCTGAATCCTCCCAGAAGCTGAGGGGGTGAAGTATAGAAGAACTGAAATGTCCGCTCTGGATAGACAAACACCAAAAAGATAACAAAGTTACAAACTGAATGAAAGGAGACAGTACAATCTTGTGAGATCAAATAAAAGCAGGTTTTTCACATCTTCAGCGTGCCCAGCTGGCACGAGCCCGTGAGCCTCTGTTGTCTTCAGAGCGCAAGCTCGGGTTCAAATGATTTCAGTCGCTTCTCGACTCTGGGGTCAAGCTATCAGACACTTCCAGATGGTTAGTCAAGCTAACAGCCCCTAAAAGCCTAAAACATCCCATTTAAAACACATGAAAGCCCTGTGCAGCTAGTCTACCCAGGCTAAGTGCTTGAGAAAGAGAGAGGGAGAGAGGTCTAAAGGGAAGGGGTGTATATCTCACTGCTCATGAACACACTGCTCCCAGGTAGAAAACTCACTGAAATCATTTGAACACAAGCTCGTGCTCTGAAGACAAAAGAGCCCCAGGGGCTTGTGCCAGCTGGGCTTGCTGAAGATGTGAAAAACCTGCTTTTATTTGATCCCACAGTATTGTACTGTCTCCTTTCATTCAGTTTGTAACTATCTTTTTTTATCTTCTTTCAATTAAGTGAGAATCAGTCTTCATGACATGAGAGGCAGAGCTGAGGCTCTGATGCCATGAACATTTGCTCTGTTCACTCTCAAAGTCCTGCTAGAATATTTGAATGGCGAATGTTTTATTTTTCATAATGACTGTACATTCTAATAGGTCACAGTGATTATTATCCTTAAACGGAAATACAAAAGTAATAAAACACAGCTCTAAAACTCATTTCAATATGTATCTTTTCTAAATGGTAACATGAGTTCATATCCTCTCCTCCCACATTACTCACTGCTCCTGTTTAAACACACACTGAGAGCAGGGAGGGGGGGGGTCCATGTTAGCAGTGGAACAGGAACATCTGCTGGATGCCATTCCACCACAGGGAGGGGGCCCTGTGCTGGTTGCCATGGTGACAGAGTCTCCAGTATCTCTGCAATGGACTCTGACCAACACATGACTGACTGAACCTGTAATAAGCTGATAAAACAGGCAGTCATAAATATTAACAAGCAGACAAACTGTCTATGCATGCAGAAATGTGGAGAACCTTTGATCTGTCTGCTTGGCTATCTTTCGGTAGAAACTCCCCTCCAACTCTCTCCTCTCCGCCCCTCTCACTGATTCAACAGTCTCTGCTCAGTTTGTCTAAACCTGGCCTCAGTCCCAAACCCCACCTCTTAGAGTTTTACAAAACTCCAAGAAATCAGCACAGTGAAGTTTCTGTTGTGAAATCGTCAGTCTCTCTGTCTCACTGCAGCAAGAATGGCTTCAAACTTGTGGTCAGAGGAGCACTTGAACTGTCCAGTGTGTCTGGAGCTATTGAAGGACCCAGTCACTACAGCATGTGGACACAGTTACTGTATGGGGTGTATTAAGAACTGCTGGGATCAGACTGATCATACAGGTGTCTACAGCTGCCCCCAGTGCAGAGAGACCTTTACCCCGAGGCCTGTTCTGCGCAGAAACACCGTGCTGGCTGAGGTTGTGGAGAAATTCAAGAAGACAGGACTCAATCCTCCTCCTGCTCAAAGTTATGCTGGACCTGGAGATGTGCCGTGTGATGTCTGCACTGGGAGAAAGTTCAAAGCTGTGAAATCCTGTTTGACGTGCCTGGCCTCTTTCTGTGAAACACACATCAAGCCACACTATGAGGGGGCTGCTTTCAAGAGGCACAAGCTGATCAATGCAATTGGAAATCTGGAGCAGAAGCTTTGTGCTGAACACCAGAAGGTTTTGGAGGTCTTCTGTAGAACAGATCAGACTTGTATTTGCTTGTTGTGTTTACAAAATGAACACAAGAGCCATGATACATTCTCAGCTGAGGCAGAAAGGACTGGGAAACAGGTAAGGGTTTGAACCATTTCCTTGTAGCTATCCTACAAGATAAGAATTCCCAGGGATATTTAACATGTATGTTTACTAGGTTATACAGTTTCACATTGGATCACTGCTCGAAAACAACTAGAAAATAAAAGTTGACCAAACAAGAAAGGAGGTCCCGCTCCAGGAACAGTCTCCCTGACACCTCCTCTCTAGACTTGGGTGGGATTAAAATCCACTAAACTTGTTCCCTATTCCTTCCAGTGCTAGCGATCCTGGTTAACTCACACAGTGATCCGAGATACATTTTTCCTCTTGTGTTTTTCTCACCCTGGTTAACACACGCAGTCGTGAGGATCCTACAGCAACACTCTCCTTCCCAGACAGTCTGTATCCCTGCTTGTAGAACCAAGAAACTGGCTTTTCAGACACTTTTTAAAGGCATGTGGCCAGGGCTAAGAGATCATCAATTAATCAATTAACACCTGGCCACATTCCACACCTGGATTTGAATATGCCCTGCCATATCTAGCACAAACGATTATCAAAAGCATTATTTACAATTAAACAAAAATACACTATTTACACTTGCAGGATTTGTTCAGCTGTTTTGTGGTGCATTTGTAGTGTAAAATTAGCATGATTTATATTCCTAGTGTTTTTTATATGTATCTTGCAACTTTATAAAATCATTATTATTATTATTATTTATTTCTAATCGCAAGCAAATACAAATACATTCAAGTGTTACAATACAAGTAATACAATAAGAGCAGGAAATACAATAATTTTTTTCAAGTGTGACAAACCACAATTCAATAATACAGCAGATAATAGTGAAAGTTACATCAGGATATGATTAGATAGTGATAGTTACATCAGGATATGATTAAGTGCAAAATACTACAGGTTAAACACTTGGCAGATTACAATATTCTGAAGTACAGGATTAAATGTAGTAAAATAGGGGGCAGATAAGAGCAAAATAAAGCACATTTAAATGAAGGGTGATAGTGTCCCAGGATACAAACAAAGGAGTTCTACAGGTGCTGTTTGAAGAGGTGAGTCTTAAGAAGGCGTCGGAAGGTGGTCAGGGACCATGTAAGTTTAATTGTTTAAGATATTATAGTTTAATTGGTAAAACTGTTTAAAAATAGCATTCCTAGCAAAGTCAAGCACCTAATTAAAAAAATTATTAAAAAATAAAAACAAGATTAATATGATATGCAACGTATAAGATTAATATGACATTCAATATACAAGATTAATATGATATACAATATACAAGATTAATATGATATACAATATACAAGATTAATATGATATTCAATATACAAGATTAATATGATATACAATATACAAGATTAATATGATATACAATATACAAGATTAATATGATATTCAATATACAAGATTAATATGATATACAATATACAAGATTAATATGATATTCAATATACAAGATTAATATGATATACAATATACAAGATTAATATGATATACAATATACAAGATTAATATGATATTCAATATACAAGATTAATATGACATTCAATATACAAGATTAATATGATATTCAATACACAAGATTAATATGATATACAATATTCACAGGGCTTCTGTTTTTCAGTGTTTATTAATTTAGGGGAGACCTGTACTGACTATCTGGCACATGCGTATTGCTGCAGGTAGAGGGCAGCAGTCTCCTATGATCCGCCTGTCAGTCATGGCGATGACACGGAGAGGTGGTGAAGAGTGTGTGTGTGTGCTTTCCCTCTCTCTAAGTGGCTGAGAGGGGCCCTTAAGAACGGTGCTTTAGGTGCACTCAGGTGGCCGGATTGGGGAACACACTGTGACCCTGACCGCAGACGTCAGGTGTTAAAAAGGAGGAAAACGAGGCAAGTCTGGCTGAGGATAACAGCCGGCCTGAAAATAATTAAACGAGAAATCAAAATACGTAGCTACACACCCAAGGGGACGGGTTTAGTTATACGGGGGAACTCCGGCCATCCCAGTGTAAAGCAAGCGAGCGTAGGACGGAGGCTCGTGCTGACCGGCTTAGCGGCCGTGGTTTATTACTGTGTTTTATTTTCCCTTTTTCTTTCGCCTTTGGTTTTCATTATTATTTACGAGCACTTGTTGTGCCCTTGCTTGTGCACCTTTTGTGGTACAAGCCGTGGTGCTGGTTACTGTCGCCAGTATCCAGTCCACGGACAACAACGCCATCTCCTGGACGCAATAAATCAGTGCGCCTGAGCGGCGTTACAAATAAAGTACTGTCTCCTGGTGTCAGTGAGTTGCCCACCACCCTCCCACACTTCTTAATAAACTAATACATCAAATTTTAAACAAGACTTTAATAATTGAGTTTTGAAATATAGTAAACAAAACCCATGCCTTTAAAAGTGACACATACACATCTATCTGCACTGGCAGAGCTGCTGTGCCCGTGCCTTTAAAAGTGACACATACGCATCTATCTGCACTGGCAGAGCTGCTGTGCCTGTGCCTTTAAAAGTGACACATACGCATCAATCTGCACTGGCAGAGCTGCTGTGCCCGTGCCTTTAAAAGTGACACATACGCATCTATCTGCACTGGCAGAGCTGCTGTGCCCGTGCCTTTAAAAGTGACACATACGCATCTATCTGCACTGGCAGAGCTGCTGTGCCCGTGCCATGCCGTTCTTGCCAGTCTGCCCACAGTGAGAGGTGTGTTTTCGGGAGGATTGCTTGTACACTTAAAACGTTTGATCTTTCAATTTATAGCCATCATTTAGCTGAGAAATTGTTTTTATTGTTTTTTATTTTATTAATTATTAAAGTGTTCATTTTTTGTAGCATATTTTACTTTTTTTAATTATGAAGGCTTAAAGTCAGTAGAGGGCAGAAAAAGTAATTTAATTTGGTGAATTAACAAAGTTTACATGATTAAAACAGATATGTTTAAGTTTAAAACAGAATGTAATAATCTATTTTGGATTTTGTTTGTTGAAATCTACAATTTCTTTCGCTCACCCTACTAGTCCCCTCTTTCCTTTGCTCTCTTCCACAGTGAAGTCCTTCTGCTCACGGGCTCATTCTTCTGGGGATTTTGTGTGTTTAGGCATTTTTTACATTTCTTCACAATTTTCAATTCTGTTTTAAATTCCACGAGTGTGTGAATCCTCCCTATTGAACTGTAATATAGCTTTAAATCCCACGAGCAAGAACAACCCTCCGTTTCTAATTGTAATCTCGTTTTAAATCTCACAAGCGTGTGCAGTCCTCCAATAGAAATGCAGGAATGTGCTGCCACTCAGTTTAAAGTATTCAGAATGAATCAATGATAGATTCAAGTCAGGAAGGAGGTGCATTGCCCGACTGCGCTGGGAAAGGTTGTTATTTATTTATTTATTTTTGTTTTTCTTCTTAGGTTTTAGGTTATTTTATTGTATTTTTTCACATGGAAAGGGGTGAAGTCAATGTGAATTGAGTAACCATGTCCAGTGTTTGTCTGGTTTTTACTGGGTATACACTGATTTCATTGTTTTGTATCAGTGCTGTTTTATCTGTGTTTATCGGTTAAAACAGGAAATCAGAAGCCTTAAATATCCATTAAAGAGAAAGCTGCTTCAGTTTCCTAGCTGCTTGACAAAACAAACATGTAACACATGCTAGATCAGCCATCATGCACTGTTACTAGTATGAAACAGTACCATCTAGTGGACAGCTACTGTGGATCAAGTGTCCTTTTGTATTGCTGGCAGCTCTGCACTAGATGGTGTTGTATCTTACTACTATACACACATGTTGTCTGATCTAGCCTGTGCTACAGATGTCTAAGGCGTGCAACTAGAACTGAAGAGCAAATTATATTCGAGAACCACTCAGAATTAAAGCAAACATTGTAAAGAGGTTAGGGGACAAGAAAACATAAAATATATATAAACTAAATTGATTCTGTCAGTTTCAATAGCATACTTCAACAGGCCTGTGTTGGGTGTGACAGGATATCACTCAATGCCCCATCAGAAATGTCACTGTGTCACTGTGTTTCTACACAGAAGCAGCTGGGAGAGACACAGACAGAAATACAACAGAGAATCCAGGAGAGACTGAAAGAAATTGATGAGCTGAAACAGGCTGTGGAGTCACTGAAAGTGGGTATTGAAAAGAGGGGGTTATTATTATTATTATTATTATTATTATTATTATTATTATTATTATTATTATTATTATTATTAACAGGTGGACTGGAACACATCTACTGAAGTTTACTGTCTATGCCTGATGTGTTGTTGATATCAATTCTAACCATGTCTCCTCTACTGTGTTCTTTCACTCAGAGATCTGCATGCATAGAAATAAAGGAAAGTGAGAAGATCTTTACTGAGCTGATCCGATCCATTGAGAAGATCCACACTGAGGTTATTGAGCTGATTGGAGCTAACAAGAAGGCTGCAGTGAATCAGGCTGAAGGACGCATGAAGAAACTGCAGCAGGAGATTGCTGAGCTAAGGAGGAGAAACACTGAGCTGAAACAGCTTTCAGAGACAGAGGATCACATCCATTTTCTACAGGTAACATCACTGCTTGTTTGAAAATCTCTAGTCCATAATTGGGACGGTTTCAGACAGACCTCTCCAATTGAATGAATCCTTGCTTTTTCCCCAGGAATGTTTTGGACCCCATTCTGTTTCACTGAAAACTCCTTTTCTCCACTTTCCTGTTGTAGAATTTCCAGTCTCTCTGTGCCCCTCCTGAAGCTGGAGACTTACCCAGCGTTACTGTCAATAAAGACATCTCTTTTGAGGCTGTGAGGAAAGCTGTATCTGAACTTAAAGACCATATTGAGGACTTCTGCAAGGGGGAATTAGTCAAAATAACCACAACAGGTTGGTGTGAAATAGATTCCTTTGGTAGAGATTTCTCAAATAGACCATGGCTTGAGGAGTGACAGGACTTGCAAGACATTAATAAAGACCTCTTGCAGATTGTTGGCTATATGAATATAGCAGCAGGGAGACAGCAGGGAAGAATGAGCAGGGAAAAAAGACTTTTACACCCTGAAATGCCGTGAATAAGCCTTGTTTCTTTTCAGATTGCTGTTTGGTGTCTTGTGTGTGTTCTGTATTAATCCACATGTTTCAATTCTATTTCTCTCTCTTTTTTTCTGCCCAGTGAATGAAGTTGCAGTTTACAGTCTGCAGGCTCCAGAGCCAAGGAACAGAGCTGAGTTTTTAAAATGTAAGTCTGTTTTCACTGAAACATTTGATTGAAAGATGTGTCACTCCATTGAGAGAAGAGCTAACACTACAGAACAGGGAGGGGTGGAGCTTGAGGGCAGCAATTATTATTATTTATTAGTAATTGTGAAGCCATTAATCTACACTCCTCTCCAACAAGTATTGGTTCAGATGAATACATGCAGAATGACTGGGGGAGGGGCATTTGTTGCCTGTTTTTCCACTCAGACCTTTCTCTCCCTAAATATCTTGCTATCCCTGAATAGATAATCATCCCATCTTTTAATACATGTACAATGCATGTGAAACCAGTTGTGGGGTAAAATGAACAGCTATCCCTCCCAGTCATCCTGTGCTGGTAGTAAATGTATATTGCAGTATCACTGCACTTGTGGGATGGATTGCTCATTAAAATATTAGACAGATATTTGAAGAGTGGATGATATTCTATTGAAGATATTTAGTAAGCAAGGGGTCTGAGTGGGTAAAATGGCAACACATACCCTGTAGGAACATTAAGTGAACTGTAATTGTATGCAGAGCTGCATTTGATTGGTTCCAATTGAAGAAGTTTGATAAGATCGAGGAATTATAATGAACAAAACAATCAAACAGCAAGAGGGTTTAAAGGGTTCATAAGGACCTTTGTATTTTATTGTGTTGCATGTTCCCATGTGTTGCTACAACTGTTTACGTGAGGTGTGTGTATTGTTTTAATTATTTTTATTTTTTTTACATTTTGACCACTTTTTTATACTTATAGATAGCTTCACATGTAACTGCATGGGCCTCTCAGAACTACATTTCCCATCATCCTCCTGCTCACATATGTGATTGAGATTACCAGTGAGCAGGAGGATGATGGGAAATGTAGTTCTTCGAGGTCCATGCAGGTCCGCGGGAAGCCATCTTGAGGCAGAAAATGCAATTTAAAAGTTTAAAAAAGTGGTCAAAATGTATTAAAAAAATAATTAAAACAACACACACACCTTCCATAAACAGGATGTGAGGATGCAGCAGACAATGACTGTTGATTTTCTCAGTGATTTGACTTTTCTAACCGTCTCTCCTCTACCCGTTCTCTTCTCTTCAATCAGATTCCTGTCAGCTCACACTGGACCCCAACACAGCGCATAGAGAGCTCTGTCTGTCTGAAGGGAACAGAAAGGTGACACGGGGGGGAGAGACCCAGAGATATCGTCATCACCCAGAGAGATTTGAGAACTGGGCCCAAGTGCTTTGCAGAGAGGGTTTGTCTGGGACTCGCTGTTACTGGGAGATTGGGAGGAGTGGGAGAGGGGCTCTTATAGGAGTCACATATAAAGGAATCAGCAGGAAAGGAGGGGATTATTCCTGTCTCCTTGGATGCAATGACAAGTCCTGGAGTTTGGAATGCTCTGGTTCCAGTTACTCTGTCCAGCACAATAACAATTGCACTGCAATAACTGCCCCCCACTACCCCAGAATAGGAGTGTATCTGGACTTTAATGCCGGCACGCTGTCCTTTTATGGCGTCTCTGACACAATGACCCTCCTGCACAGATTCCAAACCACATTCACTGAGCCGCTCTATCCTGGGTTTTGGCTTAATTCTGGTTCCTCTGTAACAATCTGCCAGCTGAACTAGACTGTTTTGTGTTGTAAGAAACCCTTTGTATTGAACTCCCTGTCTGTCCTCTCCACTCCTCGGGTGAAGGGAATGTTCAATCTGACACAACTTTGGATGAAAGTTAGGGGGTAAAACGGCGCCACCTGCAGAGCGAAACGAGGTGAATTATTTGTTTTAGCAACGAATGGATTTCATACGAAATAACTGTATTTAATTTATTTTTTAAAAATTGTTATGTTTTATATATATTTTAGAAAATGTCATCCAATACTCAGTGCTGTAACAGTTTTTAAAAAAGTCAACTTAAGTTTGCTTTATTGTATGTGTGTGTTTGTATTATTGTATTGTATTGTGTGTTTGTTTTCTTTGATTTCCATAAAATGAGTTTTATGTTTATTTTTTCAGATTTTAGTAATGCGATTTAATAAAAAAAAATAATTTGATTAACTGTGACTTATTTATTAATACTCATTAACACGGTTTTTCAAATGAGAAAGAAAGAGATAGAGAGAGGGAATAAGAGAGAAAGACGTATGGTAAAGCATAGGGAAGCATTGTAAAGCACAGAGAGGTCTGGTAAAGCATAGGGAAGCATTGTAAAGCACAGAGGGGTCTGGTAAAGCATAGGGAAGCATTGTAAAGCACAGAGAGGTCTGGTAAAGCATAGGGAAGCATTGTAAAGCACAGAGAGGTCTGGTAAAGCATAGGGAAGCATTGTAAAGCACAGAGAGGTCTGGACTCTAACCCTGGGTTTGAGACTCAGCTCAGTGATTTGGATTCCTGAACAGCTTCTTAGTAAAGGTATTATTCAGCATGCCGCCGCACCGTGAACTAATAAGAAAAGACTTTCAGTACCTGGCAGGCTCTTGTGACATATCAGGAGGGTCATTCTCTTTACTCCTTCTTCTTCTCCTTGGAGTCGGGTCCATGCCTCTCTCTACTGAATCACTCGTTCCTCAGTTAGCTGGGTTTCTCCTCTGCAACACAATTGAAACAAGTCCGTTGTGGGGTTTTGGATTTGGTCCCCACCTGGCTACCGAGTCCCCACTTGGTGGATGTGTAACCACACCTAAGACCCCACTTAGATAGGTAGACAAGAACACAAACACACACACAAACACAAATACACACAGGAACTGACACACACAAATACACACAGGTACTGACACGCACACACACACAAAAATACACACAGGTGCTGACACGCACACACACACACACAGGACCTGACACGCACACACACAGGTACTGACACACACACAAACACAGGTACTGACACACAGGTACTGACACGCACACACACGCACACACACACACACACACACACAGGTACTGACACGCACACACACACACAGGTACTGACACGCGCACACAGAGAGATACTGACACACGCACACACACACACACAGATACTGACACGCACACACACACACAAACACACACAGGTATTGACACACACACACAGTGCTGGCGCTGGGAAGCTTGTCTGGAGACTTATTGATCCCAGAATCTCATCAAGCAGCTTCTTGAAGGATCCCAGGATGTCAGCTTCAACAACATTACTGGGGAGTTGGTTCCAGACCCTCACAATTCTCTGTGTAAAAAAGTTCCTCCTACTTTCTGTTCTGAATGCCCCTTTATCTAATCTCCATTTGTGACCCCTGGTCCTTGTTTCTTTTTTCAGGTTGAAAAAGTCCCCTGGGTCGACATTGTCAATACCTTTTAGGATTTTGAATGTTTGAATCAGATCGCCGCGTAGTCTTCTTTGTTCAAGACTGAACAGATTCAATTCTTTGAGCCTGTCTGCATACGACATGCCTTTTAAACCCGGGATAATTCAAAATGAAATTCAAAGTGCAAAATGAAAAAACTGATTTACAGAATTGACAGGGGGATTTTTATTTTGAAAGGGTTTCAATTCAACGACCCTCTGGTCGGACATTTTTTCATTGCATATCATCTTTAAATCTACCCTCCAGTTTTCACAAGGCTCTGTAAAATTGTGTTCTACCCCTTTCAAGAAAGAGGAAGGAATTAAAAAGACTAGAGTAAAAGTCATTGAAAATACGGGCTAATCTATCATAGATAATTTCAACAGAGTTGAGCACCACATGGTCAGATACCAAACAGAATCACATTGCAGAAAGGTGTCAATACAAAATAAAGCACTCAAGTCTTTCATATAGTCCAATTGATTTTATTTTAGGATCTAGATGCTTTGTTTGTGTGATTGTTTTCATCCCCTGACAGTGTGGTTTCTTCCTGGCATCAGAGCGCTGGATCCGCTACTCCCTGCTTCCCAAACCTCCTTCAGCTTTCCTCATCTGGAGAAACAAGAGACAGAGAGATCGTTGATAGACTGTGCAATTCAAACTGGGACACAGAGATCGTTGATAGACTGTGCAATTCAAACTGGGACACAGAGATCATTGATAGACTGTGCAATTCAAACTGGGACACAGAGATCGTTGATAGACTGTGCAATTCAAACTGGGACACAGCGATCGTTGATAGACTGTGCGGCGACTGCCACACAATGTGTTGCAAAAAGCGCATCACCTGCTTAATTCTTAAATGAATTGCAGAGGACCTGGCCAGGTTCTGTCCTATCTTATATTCTAGTTGCTAATATTATACTACATGCATACTCCCTTTATATTTTTCAACAGTGAATAATAATATATATAATGGATACTTTATTATAAACTAATACTATGCTCATTAGTTTATTTTTCTAATCTAATCGTTTTGGCAGCAGTTCTATGTCTGGTATTGCCTTGCTGAGATTTAGTACTTTCTAATTACTGCTGCGCTTTTCTCGTTTTTCTGGCCCTATCTGCCATAGTTTTAAGGCTGATTTTTTCCTCGTGTGTTTGGTAGCCGGGGATTTAGAAAAGATGGTGATGACATCTCTGGGTGTGTTTTGTTTGGTACGCTGTGCGCTCTTAAGACTTGCCGTTTTTGAATTTTTGGTTAAGTTTGATTTTATTAGCAAGAGTCCCCACTTTAAATCTTCGACATACTTCTTCTTCTTCTTCTTTGGCACGCTACTCCTCTTACACCGTTTAAGCTACAAACGCCGTTCAAACTTTCAAACGTCTAGACCGGTCTGGAAGAGGGTGCTTGTATACAACTTTTTGATATCTTTTATACTTTTTAAACTATTAAGTTTTTTTTTTCCTTTTTTTGTCCATCTTCATTCACTTTAATGGGACTTTTTTCCCCATTGTTTAAAAACTCCCAGACTTCCAACATTATATTTACTGTAAATGATCTAACTTTTGACACAAATCAGCTGCTTTGAACACTTTCACAACAAGTAAGACAAAAAGTGAGCGTATACGGAATCTTCCTCTACTTCTCTGCTATTCAAATCTGAAATCAAAACAGAAATAACTTTTACCAATCAAGAGGTACACCTGTTTTAGTAACCGCATCAACTAAATTTTCTCTAACGTTTTATAAACAACTGAAATTTTGACCACTTTCCCAACAAGTTAGACAAATACTTAGAGTAAATGAAATCTTCCTCTACTTCTCAACTATTCAAATATAAAATCAAAACAGGAATGGCGTCTACCGATCAAGAGGTCCAGCTGTTTTAGTAACAGCATCAACTTCTTTCAGGAGGCTGCTTCCCGCTGTTGAATTAACTGCCATAGAACTTTGAGAAATTTCAAATTCTCGCACATTCTAAGCACGAGACAATCAGTAAACAACGTGACTTTTGACACAAATCAGCTGCTTTGACCCCTTTCCCAATAAAGCGAGCCCCACAACTGTACTGGTAAAGTTACCATCTAGTTTGATCTTCTGTTTCATTAGTCTGGGTTGTCTACAGGTCTGGTTGTTTTAAGTCACAGTTTCCTTTGCTTAGGCAAGGGTGTAGGTTTGGTTTGAACATTGGTGGGGACACAATTTTTTAGGGGGGCGGAGTCACGGTCGCTAGGGGGATTCGGGGGCATGCCCCCCCCCCCCCCCGGGAAGAAATTATTTAGGAGACAGCTGTTAAATGGTAACTTCTGGTGGCTTGAAATGAATGCTGGACATGAATCGAGGACAATCTGATTGACATGAAGTTGGCTGGTATACACTTAAAACACTATGATAAAGTGTCCCTCCTGGAAGCTGGTTTGACATCCCTGCTACAGAATTACTAATAACCTGAATTATAACCTATCCCAGCCTTACTGTAAGCTACCAATACCCCTGGCGCTACAAGCATGAGCACATGCACGCTCACGTGCTCTGCCTGCCACTCCTGTGTCTGTGCTGCTGCTCGTACCTGGGTGCACTGCTTCATTCACCTGATAAAATAATAAATTGATGCATGCCATATAGAGAGAGAATATATGGCTATGCTAACTTTATTTGCTGAGTATTACTATACAGCATTAGCCTACTATCATATCACAATGTGCCTCAAACAATAATATATCTCAAAACTGAGTAACACTTTCACTGTTATTATCACTAAGCCATTACAGACCTCACCTGCGACCCTGTTGCTCCACCTGCCTCTGTACTGCTTTTACCAGGTTGCACTGCTTCATTCACCTGATAAAATGATAAATTGATGCATGCTGTTTAGAGAGAAAGTATGACTCTGCTAACTTCATTAGTAAATTATTTTTTCATTTGCTATGAGAGTCATTATCAATTGTGTTTATTACTTTAACAACATCTTCCATCCTACTTACACTTTGACTTCTTGTAAAAAAAAAAACTTCCTTATGTCCATCTTTCTTTTTTTGGTTGCTATTATGCTTTAGTCACCTAAAGCCAAATTGAAGTGATTAGCTAACGTGAGTTGGATGACGATATCAAAACATGCTCACGCACTCTCACACACTCTCTCTCTCACACACACACATAATGATTAGCTGTGAAACAAGCTAGCTAGCCACCAAGGACGTGGGGTTAGCAGCTAGCAATGGGTCGCTAACGTAATAGGTAGGTAGGTCGGTCGGTCGGTTTATTCTCTCAAACTATGTTGCTGACGAGCTGACAATACCTTCAGCCCCGGCACCTGGCTTTCATTCAGTCAGTGGCTCACACTCCTATCAGACTGACCGGCAAGCGGCAGCTTCAGATGAGCGTCTTTCCAGAGTCCAGCCCAAGCCAGCGGGTATCAACCTTTCATGCCCCACTGAAATTTTTTTGTATATCTGTCGTCGTCCCCCCCCCCCCCCCCCCCCCGTGTTTAATTTGACTTTTTAATATATATTTTTTTATTACTGCCTATATAATATAGTGCATTTATTTAGCCGCCTGGATAGTCACACTGTCCATTCAATCAAATACATATATACTGTTCGTGTTCGCTTTTTACACACACGATACAAAAATATCAAGCAAGGAGTAAGTCAGTTACAAAGGGAGGAAGGAGGAGGATAGAAATAATGTGACAACACATTAAACAACAAACACAAAATAAATATCGAATGAAACTGATTACATTTGTCCTTATTTTTTAAAATAAATGTGAAAAATGTGGCACAATATACACCGTTTAAGATTGACTAGAATGTTCCTTATTTTAAACCCGGAGAATCACCTTTAACTCCCGACTCCTTGTGCACTTTCGCGCCTCAATGAAAACAGAACACTCTGCTTGGTCCCTGATGTCAGCCGCGCACGGAGTCTGTGTTACAGTGATGCATTATGGAATTTGTAGTTTTCTTGTCTGCTGATTGCACCCCAAAACCCCACCAAACACCTACAAATCCCAGGTTGAGAACAAAGTGCCTAAGACAATCAAATTAGCGGTTTTTTTTTTTTTGGCGGAGGGAGGAGCAACGAGGGGATCGTGAGAGAGTTAACCCTTTGTGGAGCGGATAAAATAACATGACAAAAGACGTTTCAGATTTATCAAAATTATTGGTAGGGACAATTCAACGGTCCCTTGACATTGGTAGGGACATGTCCCTACCGTCCCTAGCTAAATCTACGCCGGTGGAGTGACGTGTCAGTTTATTGGATGCTGAGCTTCAGGGGGAGGGAGGGGGCGTGGTTTAGGATGCGCTGATTGAAGTCAATAGAAAAAAAAAAAAAAAAACACGCGGTAAAAATAAACAAAAAATAATCAAACCGCGAAAGACAACATTTACCCGCGAGACGCTCTCAAAACAAGCCGCTTTGAAACTGTTCTCTGTAAAAGGAAGCGTTTCTGCTGTTATTTTATTTATTTATTTATGTCTCTTCAGTTTCAGGCTTGTTTGTATATTTGCTTCAGAGACGGTAAGATATTAAAGTTTTCAATGAG
The DNA here is from genome assembly GCF_902713425.1 of Acipenser ruthenus. NCBI lineage: Eukaryota > Metazoa > Chordata > Actinopteri > Acipenseriformes > Acipenseridae > Acipenser > Acipenser ruthenus. Next base: position 957,401 of record NC_081241.1, on the reverse strand, counting down.
GCAGTTGATATTTTTTCGAGGCGACTCGTAGAGCACAGACGCGCCGGATGAGGAGACAATTACTTTGAATAATCCTGTGAATTGTTTTGGCGTCAGCTAAATGAATCATCATCCTCATCCTCATCCTCATCAGTTCAATCAGGGGTGGCTGTCTCCAGACTTGACCCTTGACCGTCGTGACTTGAAACTTGACAATAATAGATCTATTACAACAAACAGTTCTAGTGAATGTCCACACGATGGCAGCATTGTATAAGGAATAGCGAGAGCTGCGTTCCGCCCGTCTCCATGAAGTCCAGGTTTACAGCACAGGAAGCCCCGAGACCCGACACCTCCCCATGCGAGTTTAATTATTTATTCTTAAAACCAATACTATTTTAATCCACAGCAGGGACTGATAAAACAGCCTTTGTACAGCAGTTGCCCTGCGGTGTGCAGGTCAGGGAGCTGTGTGGGTGCTGGAGTGCGCTGCAGAGCGGATTCCCACTCGATCACACAAGGGAATATAAAGGATGCCGTGTTCAGAGCTGACTCTGCGATTTAGTGCGAGGAGAGATTGAAACCACTGAAGCTGTTTAAAAAAAAAAAAAAAGTAATGAAAATGCACGTGGTCTTTAACTCGCTGTTTTTTTACAAACAAAAATTCAAAAATGAAAGCGTGCGTGACGGTTATTTCCCTGCAAACCCTTGTCTTTAACCACGGGAGCACACAGACTCTTCGAATATAAATTTGGTCAGACACCAAAATCCAAGCAGAACAACTGGACAAAACATACAAAAAGATCATCGTGTTTTTTTTCCTATTAAGTGCTGTTGTAACTGTTAATATTAAACTGTATATTTAAAGTTCAAAATCAATAATTCAAAATGAAACATAATCTTAATTGATACAAAATTGTTTAAAATACAATGCTCCCATGGCACTCCATTAGCAACACAGACGTTTCCAAAAACGAACCCAGCATTTGAGTAACTGTGATAACAAGAAGCGGTCTGGATGATTTCAAACAGCATGAAAAGATAAGGGGCCGCTCTAAAGAAAGAGAAAGAAAAATGACATTTGAAGCGCTGTACTCTTTAACAACGGACTTGTTTCAATTGTGTTGCAGAGGAGAAACCCAGCTAACTGAGGAACGAGTGATTCAGTAGAGAGAGGCATGGACCCGACTCCAAGGAGAAGAAGAAGGAGTAAAGAGAATGACCCTCCTGATATGTCACAAGAGCCTGCCAGGTACTGAAAGTCTTTTCTTATTAGTTCACGGTGCGGCGGCATGCTGAATAATACCTTTACTAAGAAGCTGTTCAGGAATCCAAATCACTGAGCTGAGTCTCAAGCCCAGGGTTAGAGTCCAGACCTCTCTGTGCTTTACAATGCTTCCCTATGCTTTACCAGACCTCTCTAAGCTTTACAATGCTTCCCTAAGCTTTACCAGACCTCTCTGTGCTTTACAATGCTTCCCTATGCTTTACCAGACCTCTCTGTGCTTTACAATGCTTCCCTATGCTTTACCAGACCTCTCTGTGCTTTACAATGCTTCCCTATGCTTTACCAGACCTCTCTGTGCTTTACAATGCTTCTCTATGCTTTACCAGACCTCTCTGAGCTTTACAATGCTTCCCTATGCTTTACCAGACCTTCCTGTGCTTTACAATGCTTCCCTATGCTTTACCAGACCTCTCTGTGGTTTACAATGCTTCCCTATGCTTTACCAGACCCCTCTGTGCTTTACAATGCTTCCCTATGCTTTACCAGACCTCTCTGTGCTTTACAATGCTTCTCTATGCTTTACCAGACCTCTCTGTGCTTTACAATGCTTCCCTATTCTTTACCAGACCTCTCTGTGCTTTACAATGCTTCCCTATGCTTTACCACACCTCTCTGTGCTTTACAATGCTTCCATATGCTTTACCAGACCTCTCTGTGCTTTACAATGCTTCCCTATGCTTTACCAGACCTCTCTGTGCTTTACAATGCTTCTCTATGCTTTACCAGACCTCTCTGTGCTTTACAATGCTTCTCTATGCTTTACCAGACCTCTCTGTGCTTTACAATGCTTCCCTATGCTTTACCAGACCTTCCTGTGCTTTACAATGCTTCCCTATGCTTTACCAGACATCTCTGTGCTTTACAATGCTTCCCTATGCTTTACCAGACCTCTCTAAGCTTTACAATGCTTCCCTAAGCTTTACCAGACCTCTCTGTGCTTTACAATGCTTCCCTATGCTTTACCAGACCTCTCTGTGCTTTACAATGCTTCCCTATGCTTTACCAGACCTCTATGTGCTTTACAATGCTTCCCTATGCTTTACCAGACCTCTCTGTGCTTTACAATGCTTCTCTATGCTTTACCAGACCTCTCTGTGCTTTACAATGCTTCCCTATGCTTTACCAGACCTTCCTGTGCTTTACAATGCTCCCCTATGCTTTACCAGACCTCTCTGAGCTTAACAATTCTTCCCTCTGCTTTACCAGACCTCTCTGTGCTTTACAATGCTTCCCTAAGCTTTACCAGACCTCTCTGTGCTTTACAATGCTTCCCTATGCTTTACCAGACCTCTCTGTGCTTTACAATGCTTCCCTATGCTTTACCAGACCTCTCTGTGCTTTACAATGCTTCCCTATGCTTTACCAGACCTCTCTGTGGTTTACAATGCTTCCCTATGCTTTACCACACCTCTCTGTGCTTTACAATGCTTCCCTATGCTTTACCAGACCTCTCTGTGCTTTACAATGCTTCCCTATGCTTTACCAGACCTCTCTGTGCTTTACAATGCTTCTCTATGCTTTACCAAACCTCTCTGTGCTTTACAATGCTTCCCTATGCTTTACCAGACCTTCCTGTGCTTTACAATGCTTCCCTATGCTTTACCAGACCTCTCTGAGCTTAACAATTCTTCCCTCTGCTTTACCAGACCTCTCTGTGCTTTACAATGCTTCCCTATGCTTTACCAGACCTCTCTGTGCTTTACAATGCTTCCCTATGCTTTACCAGACCTCTCTGTTCTTTACAATGCTTCCCTGTGCTTTACCAGACCTCCCAGTGCTTTACAATGCTTCCCTATGCTTTACCAGACCTCTCTGTGTTTTACAATGCTTCCCTATGCTTTACCAGACCTCTCTGTGCTTTACAATGCTTCCCTATGCTTTACCAGACCTCTCTGTGCTTTACAATGCTTCCCTATGCTTTACCAGACCTCTCTGTGCTTTACAATGCTTCCCTATGCTTTACCAGACCTCTCTGTGTTTTACAATGCTTCCCTATGCTTTACCAGACCTCTCTGTGTTTTACAATGCTTCCCTATGCTTTACCAGACCTCTCTGTGCTTTACAATGCTTCCCTATGCTTTACCAGACCTCTCTGTGCTTTACAATGCTTCCCTATGCTTTACCAGACCTCTCTGTGCTTTACAATGCTTCCCTATGCTTTACCAGACCTCTCTGTGCTTTACAATGCTTCCCTATGCTTTACCAGACCTCTCTGTGCTTTACAATGCTTCCCTATGCTTTACCAGACCTCTCTGTGCTTTACAATGCTTCCCTATGCTTTACCACACCTCTCTGTGCTTTACAATGCTTCCCTATGCTTTACCAGACCTCTCTGTGCTTTACAATGCTTCCCTATGCTTTACCAGACCTCTCTGTGTTTTACAATGCTTCCCTATGCTTTACCAGACCTCTCTGTGCTTTCCAATGCTTCCCTTTGCTTTACCAGACCTCTCTGTGCTTTCCAATGCTTCCCTTTGCTTTACCAGACCTCTCTGTGCTTTACAATGCTTCCCTATGCTTTACCAGACCTCTCTGTGCTTTACAATGTTTCCCTATGCTTTACCAGACCTCTATGTGCTTTACAATGCTTCCCTATGCTTTACCAGACCTCTCTGTTCTTTACAATGCTTCCCTATGCTTTACCAGACCTCTCTGTGCTTTTCAATGCTTCCCTATGCTTTACCAGACCTCTCTGTGCTTCACAATGCTTCCCTATGCTTTACCAGACCTCCCAGTGCTTTACAATGCTTTCTTATGCTTTACCAGACCTCTCTGTGCTTTACAATGCTTCCCTATGCTTTACCAGACCTCTCTGTGCTTTACAATGCTTCCCTATGCTTTACCAGACCTCTCTGTGCTTTACAATGCTTCCCTATGCTTTACCAGACCTCTCTGTGCTTTACAATGCTTCCCTATGCTTTACCAGACCTCTCTGTTCTTTACAATACTTCCCTGTGCTTTACCAGACCTCTCTGTTCTTTACAATGCTTCCCTATGCTTTACCAGACCTCTCTGTGCTTTTCAATGCTTCCCTATGCTTTACCAGACCTCTCTGTGCTTCACAATGCTTCCCTATGCTTTACCAGACCTCCCAGTGCTTTACAATGCTTCCTTATGCTTTACCAGACCTCTCTGTGCTTTACAATGCTTCCCTATGCTTTACCAGACCTCTCTGTGCTTTACAATGCTTCTCTATGCTTTACCAGACCTCTCTGTGCTTTACAATGCTTCCCTATTTTTTACCAGACCTCTCTGTGGTTTACAATGCTTCCCTATGCTTTACCACACCTCTCTGTGCTTTACAATGCTTCCATATGCTTTACCAGACCTCTCTGTGCTTTACAATGCTTCCCTATGCTTTACCAGACCTCTCTGTGCTTTACAATGCTTCTCTATGCTTTACCAGACCTCTCTGTGCTTTACAATGCTTCTCTATGCTTTACCAGACCTCTCTGTGCTTTACAATGCTTCCCTATGCTTTACCAGACCTTCCTGTGCTTCACAATGCTTCCCTATGCTTTACCAGACCTCTCTGAGCTTCACAGTTCTTCCCTCTGCTTTACCAGACCTCTCTGTGCTTTACAATGCTTCCCTATGCTTTACCAGACCTCTCTAAGCTTTACAATGCTTCCCTAAGCTTTACCAGACCTCTCTGTGCTTTACAATGCTTCCCTATGCTTTACCAGACCTCTCTGTGCTTTACAATGCTTCCCTATGCTTTACCAGACCTCTCTGTGCTTTACAATGCTTCCCTATGCTTTACCAGACCTCTCTGTGCTTTACAATGCTTCCCTATGCTTTACCAGACCTCTCTGTGCTTTACAATGCTTCCCTATGCTTTACCAGACCTCTCTGTGCTTTACAATGCTTCCCTATGCTTTACCAGACCTCTCTGTTCTTTACAATACTTCCCTGTGCTTTACCAGACCTCTCTGTTCTTTACAATGCTTCCCTATGCTTTACCAGACCTCTCTGTGCTTTTCAATGCTTCCCTATGCTTTACCAGACCTCTCTGTGCTTCACAATGCTTCCCTATGCTTTACCAGACCTCCCAGTGCTTTACAATGCTTCCCTATGCTTTACCAGACCTCTCTGTGCTTTACAATGCTTCCCTATGCTTTACCAGACCTCTCTGTGCTTTACAATGCTTCCCTATGCTTTACCACACCTCTCTGTGCTTTACAATGCTTCCCTATGCTTTACCAGACCTCTCTGTGGTTTACAATGCTTCCCTATGCTTTACCAGACCTCTCTGTGCTTTACAATGCTTCCCTATGCTTTACCAGACCTCTCTGCGCTTTACAATGCTTCCCTATGCTTTACCAGACCTCTCTGTGCTTTACAATGCTTCCCTATGCTTTACCAGACCTCTCTGTGCTTTACAATGCTTCCCTATGCTTTACCAGACCTCTCTGTGCTTTACAATGCTTCCCTATGCTTTACCAGACCTCTCTGTGCTTTACAATGCTTCCCTATGCTTTACCAGACCTCTTTCTCTCTCATTCACCTCTTTCTTGCTCATTCTCATTTGAAAAACCATGTTAATGAGTATTAAGAAATAAGAAAAAGTCAGTCTATCACGTTAATTTTTTTTATTAAATCACATTACTAAAATCTGAAATATTAAACATTTTACGAAAATCAAAAAACAAAAACACACACACAATAAAGCAAACTTAAGTTCACTTTATTAAAACTGTTACAGCACTGACTATTGGATGCCATTTTCTAAAATATATATAAAACATAACAATTCTTTTAAAATAAATTAAATACAGTTACTTCCTATGAAATCCATTTGTTGCTAAAAACAAATAATTCACCTCGTTTCGCTCTGCAGGTGGCGCCGTTTTACCCCCTAACTTTCATCCAAAGTTGTGTCAGATTGAACATTCCCTTCACCCGAGGAGTGGAGAGGACAGACAGGGAGTTCAATACAAAGGGTTTCTTACAACACAAAACAGTCTAGTTCAGCTGGCAGATTGTTACAGAGGAATCATAACAATGAACCCCAAACCCAGGATAGAGCGGCTCAGTGAATGTGGTTTGGAATCTGTGCAGGAGGGTCATTGTGTCAGAGACGCCATAAAAGGACAGCGTGCCGGCATTAAAGTCCAGATACACTCCTATTCTGGGGGAGTGGGGGGCAGTTATTGCAGTTTGATTGTTATTGTGCCATGCAGTGTAACTGGAATCAGAGCAGTACAAACTCCAGGACTTGTCATTGCATCCAAGGCGACAGGAATGATCCCATCCTTTCCTGCTGATTCCTTTATATGTGACTCCTATAGAAGCCCATTCCCCACTCCACTCAATCTCCCAGTAACAGCGAGTCCCAGACAAACCCTCTCTGCAAAGCACTTGGGGAGAGCGATCAAATCTCTCTGGGTGATCATCAGGATATCTCTGGTTCTCTCTCCTCCATGTCACCTTTCTGTTCCCTTCAGACAGACAGAGCTCTCTATACGCTGTGTTGGGGTCCAGTGTGAGCTGACAGGAATCTGATTGAAGAGAAGAGGACGGGTAGAGGAGAGACGGTTAGAAAAGTCAAATCACTGAGAAAATCAACAGTCATTGTCTGCAGCATCCTCTCATCCTGTTTATGGAAGGTGTGTGTATTGTTTTAATTATTTTTTTTAATACATTTTGACCACTTTTTTAAAACTTTTAAATTGCATTCCCTGCCTCAAGATGGCTTCCCGTGGACCGGCATGGACCTCTCAGAACTACATTTCCCATCATCCTCCTGCTCACTGGTAATTCCATCTCAATTACATATGTGAGCAGGAGGATGATGGGAAATGTAGTTCTGAGAGGCCCATGCAGTTACATGTGAAGCTATCTATAAGTATAAAAAAGTGGTCAAAATGTAAATAAAATAAAAATAATTAAAACAATACACACACCTCACGTAAACAGCTGTAGCAACACATGGGAACATGCAACACAATAAAATACAAAGGACCTTATGAACCCTTTAAACCCTCTTGCTGTTTGATTGTTTTGTTCATTATAATTCCTCGATCTTATCAAACTTCTTCAATTGGAACTAATCAAATGCAGCTCTGCATACAATTACAGTTCACTTAATGTTCCTACAGGGTATGTGTTGCCATTTTACCCACTCAGACCCCTTGCTTACTAAATATCTTCAATAGAATATCATCCACTCTTCAAATATCTGTCAAATATTTTAATGAGCAATCCATCCCACAAGTGCAGTGATACTGCAATATACATTTACTACCAGCACAGGATGACTGGGAGGGATAGCTGTTCATTTTACCCCACAACTGGTTTCACATGCATTGTACATGTATTAAAAGATGGGATGATTATCTATTCAGGGATACCAAGATATTTAGGGAGAGAAAGGTCTGAGTGGAAAAACAGGCAACAAATGCCCCTCCCCCAGTCATTCTGCATGTATTCATCTGAACCAATACTTGTTGGAGAGGAGAGTAGATTAATGGCTTCACAATTACTAATAAATAATAATAATTGCTGCCCTCAAGCTCCACCCCTCCCTGTTCTGTAGTGTTAGCTCTTCTCTCAATGGAGTGACACATCTTTCAATCAAATGTTTCAGTGAAAACAGACTTACATTTTAAAAACTCAGCTCTGTTCCTTGGCTCTGGAGCCTGCAGACTGTAAACTGCAACTTCATTCACTGGGCAGAAAAAAAGAGAGAGAAATAGGATTGAAACATGTGGATTAATACACAACACACACAAGACTCCAAACAGCAATCTGAAAAGAAACAAGGCTTATTCACGGCATTTCAGGATGTAAAAATCCGTACTTCAAGATGTTCATGATTACAATGAATATGTATTCCTTCTGTATCGGTGCAGCAGCCAAAGTCAATGTGAACACGTCTGCCACTGCACTGGAGTCTTGTGTTCCTTCCTGTCCATCACATATCCATCACATATTAATCACATCCTGATGTAACTATCACTATTTAATCATATCCTGATGTAACTATCACTATTACCTGCTGTATTATTGAATTGTGGTTTGTCAAACTTGTACTTTTACTTGAACAAAAGTTATTGTATTTCTTGCTCTTATTGTATTACTTGTATTGTAACGCTTGAAATGTTTTTGCTTACGATTGTAAGTCGCCCTGGATAAGGGCGTCTGCTAAGAAATAAATAATAATAATAATATCTTTGCCCAACAGTACGGTGTCCATATTAGGACACCCTTGTGCATCAAACATGCAGCAGTCATTGTCTGCTCCATCCTCACATCACTTCCTCCTCTGTGCTTCATCAGTCTGTTCCATCCTCCATTCTCCCTCCTACCACCTCCCTGCTCCCTCCTGCATGCACCCTTCTCCCTCCAGTCTGCTTCATTACTCCCTGCTCCCTTCTCCCTGCTCCCTCCTCCATGTTGCCTCCTCCCACTTATGTGCTCCCTCCTCCTTGCTCACTCTTTCATGCTCCCTCCTCCCTGCTGTCTCTTCCAGTCTTCATGCTCCCTTCTCTCTGCTCCCTCATCCCTTTTGCCTCCTTCCTGTCTCCTCCCTGATCTCTCCTTCATGCTCCCTCCTCTCTCTTCCACCCTCTCCTACATGCTCCCTGCTTAATTCTCTCTTCTCCCTCCATGCTCCCTCTCCGATGCTCCCTGCTCTGCCCTCCCTGCTCCCTCCTCCATGCTCCCTGCTCTGCCCTCCCTGCTCCCTCCTCCATGCTGCCTCCTCTCTCCTTCCTCCTCCCTGCTGCCGCCTCCCTTCTCAATACTACATTATTTATATAGCCAGCAATCTGCAAGAGGTCTTTATTAATGTCTTGCAAGTCCTGTCCCTCCTCAAGCCATGGTTTTTTTGAGAAATCTCTACCAAAGGAATCTATTTCACACCAACCTGTTGTGGTTATTTTGACTAATTCCCCCTTGCAGAAGTCCACAATATGGTCTTTAAGTTCAGATACAGCTTTCCTCACAGCCCCAAAAGAGATGTCTGTATTGACAGTAATGCTGGGTAAGTCTCCAGCTCCAGGAGGGGCACAGAGAGACTGGAAATTCTACAACAGGAAAGTGGAGAAAAGGAGTTTTCAGTGAAACAGAATGGGGTCCAAAACATTCCTGGGGAAAAGCAAGGATTCATTCAATTGGAGAGGTCTGACTGAAACCGTCCCAGTTATGGACTTGAGATTTTCTAACAAGCAGTGATGTTACCTGTAGAAAATGGATGTGATCCTCTGTCTCTGAAAGCTGTTTCAGCTCAGTGTTTCTCCTCCTTAGCTCAGCAATCTCCTGCTCCAGTTTCTTCATGCGTCCTTCAGCCTGATTCACTGCAGCCTTCTCGTTAGCTCCAATCAGCTCAATAACCTCAGTGTGGATCTTCTCAATGGATCGGATCAGCTCAGTAAAGATCTTCTCACTTTCCTTTATTTCTATGCATGCAGATCTCTGAGTGAAAGAACACAGTAGAGGAGACATGGTTAGAATTGATATCAAAAACACATCAGGCATAGACAGTAAACTTCTGTAGATGTGTTCCAGTCCATCTGTTAATAATAATAATAATAATAATAATAATAATAATAATAATAATAATAATAATAATACAACCCTCTTGTCAATACCCACTTTCAGTGTCTCCACAGCCTGTTTCAGCTCTTCAATTTCTTTCAGTCTCTCCTGGATTCTCTGTTGTATTTCAATCTGTGTCTCTCCCAGCTGCTTCTGTAAATATAATGACATTGCATTTTAATCCATGTTTAAATGTGATAGCTGAATTAAATTGAAAACTTCCTTGGAGGTGGTTTAAACTTGGACAAAGGCAGCAGTTTCAGACAACATGTGTGTATAGTAGTAAGATACAGCACCATCTAGTGCACAGCTGCCAGCAATACAAAAGGACACTTGATCCACAGTAGCTGTCCACTAGATGGTACTGTTTCATACTAGTAACAGTGAATGATGGCTGATCTAGCATGTGTTACATGTTTGTTTTGTGAAGCACCTAGGAAACTGAAGCAGCTTTCTCTTTAATGGATATTTAGGGCTTCTGATTTCTGTTTTTAATCGATAAACACAGATAAAACAGCACTGATACAAAACAATGAAATCAGTGTAAAAAATGCCTAAATACACAAAATCCCCAGAAGAATGAGCCCGTGACCAGAAGGACTTCACTGTGGAAGAGAGCAAAAGAAAGAGGGGACTAGTAGGGTGAGCAAAAGAAATTGTAGATTTTAACAAACAAAATCCCAAATAGGTTATTAAATTTCGTTTTAAACTAACTTAAACATATCTGTTTTAATCATGTAAAAATGTGTTTTAACGCACCAAATTAACCTATTTTTTCTGCCCGATTTATATTGAATATCATGTAAATATTGTATTTTGTATATCATATTAATCTTGTATATTGTTAATATTATTAATTTATATCATAGGAGATGCCCTTATCCAGGGTGACTTACAATTGTTACAAGATATCACTTTATTTTTTACATACAATTAGCCATTTATACAGTTGGGTTTTTACTGGAGCAATCTAGGTAAAGTACCTTGCTCAAGGGTACAGCAGCAGTGTCCCCCACCTGGGACTGAACCCACGACCCTCCGGTCAAGAGTCCAGAGCCCTAAACACTACTCCATATCATATTAATCTTGTATATTTTATATCATATTAATCTTGATCTTTTTGCTTTTTTAAATTAGGTGCTTGACTTTTCTGGGAATGTCATTTTTAAACAGTTTAACTTATTAAACTATAATATCTTAAACAATGAAACTGATCTATGATTTTATTAAGTTGCAAGATACATATAAAAAACACTAGGAATATAAATCATGCTAATTTTACACTACAAATTCCAATGCACCACAAAACAGCTGAACAAATCCTTCTTACCCTGTGAGGCAGGGCGGAGGTCCTGCACGTGTAAACAGTGTGTTTATGTTTGATTGTAAATAATGTTTTTGATAATCGAGTGTGTGCTAGATATGGCAGGGCATATTACTTCAATATTCAAATCCAGGTGTGGAATGTGGCCAGGTGTTAATTGATTAATTGATTATCTCTTAGCCCTGGCCACATGCCTTTAAAAAGGGTCTGAAAAGCCAGTTTCTTGGTTCTACAAGCAGGGATACAGACTGTCTGGGAAGGAGAGTGTTGCTGTAGGATCCTCACGACTGCGTGTGTTAACCAGGGTGAGAAAAACACAAGAGGAAAAATGTATCTCGGATCACTGTGTGAGTTAACCAGGATCGCTAGCACTGGAAGGAATAGGGAACAAGATTAGGGGATTTTAATCCCACCCAAGTCTAGAGAGGAGGTGTCAGGGAGACTGTTCCTGGAGCGGGACCTCCTTTCTTGTTTGGTCAACTTTTATTTTCTAGTTGTTTTCAAGCAGTGTTTTGTTTTGAATGTTTTGTGTTTTTTGTATCAAAGAAAACCTCCTGTGTCTCTCCTGTCAATCAGCGATAGCCACACCCATAACAACACCCCTGTTACACCCTGAAATACATTGTAGTGCATCATAGTTTAGAAAGAGCAATTAAAAAACTAGGGCTCTTTAAATAGCTCTTAATATACAATTAAAATCTGATCTGATGTGAAACTGTATAACCTAGTAAACAGACATGTTAAATATCCCTGGGAATTCTTATCTTCTAGGATAGCTACAAGGAAATGGTTCAAACCCTTACCTGTTTCCCAGTCCTTTCTTTCTCAGCTGAGACTGTATCATGGCTCTTGTGATCCTCGTCTGTACACAGCACACAAACACAAGTCTGATCGGTTCTGCAGAAGATATCCAAAACCTTCTGGTGTTCAGCACAAAGCTTCTGCTCCAGATCTCCAATTGCATTGATCAGCTTGTGCCTCTTGAAAGCAGCCCCCTCACTGTGTGGCTTGACGTGTGTTTCACAGTAAGAGGCCAGGCACGTCAAACAGGATTTCACAGCTTTGAACTTTCTCCCAGTGCAGAAATCACACGGCACATCTCCAGGTCCAGCATAACTTTGAGCAGGAGGAGGACTGAGTCCTGTCTTCTTTAATTTCTCCACAACTTCAGCCAGCATGGTGTTTCTGCACAGATCAGGCCTTGGGGTAAAGGTCTTTCTGCACTGGGGGCAGCTGTAGACACCTGTATGATCAGTCTGATCCCAGCAGTTCTTAATACACCCCATACAGTAACTGTGTCCACATGGGATAGCGACTGGGTCCTTCAATAGCTCCAGACACACTGAACAGCTAAACTGGTCATGCGCTACCAGAATATTCGCTTCTGCCATTTCTGCTGCAGTGAGACAGAGAGACTGACGATTTCACAAGAAACGAAACTTCACTGCGCTGATTTCCTGGAGTTGTGTAAAGCTCTGAGAGGCGCGGTTTGGGACTGAGGCCAGGTTTAGACAAGCAGGGGGAGCAGAAACTGCCAAATCAGATATTCTATGAAACTGTTTCTAAATCCCCCCAACAAATATTACAATGTTAAGATTAGGAATTAAACAACTGATATTAACAACTGTTTAATATCAGGGCTGAAGAGTCTGACTTTGTGTTTTAGCCCCAGATCTATAACATGTAAAATTAAGGAATTTTCTGTTACACGTTTGTTTTGATGACGGTTTGAACGGCATCTCGTTACTTTAGTAACGCCTTACTGTAATAATATTACTTTAGTCAATAACGAGGTAATATAACGCGTTTAGCTTTTAATGGCAGTAATAACATTACAGTTACTTTCCAAACAATAAACGCGCTTGCCTCGTTCTCTTGTCTCTGCTGCGCAGCTGCATCGGTTGTCTTTTCTTGTTTTAAAGCCAGTATATTTCAGTGCGGTTATAACCGTAAACGTGACGCGCTCTTTATTATTTATTTATTTGATTTTTAATTCTTTATTTAGGAAGGCCATGTGAGCTACAAGTAGCTCGTTTACAAAGGCGTGCTAGAAATAACAGCAGCAGGTTACAGGTTTCAAAAATACAAATAATATAAACGCATAATGACAAGACAATACACAAAGTACACCTCAGATTTACACAGCACACACACAAGCCTGTTTAAGCACTAGAACGACAGGGTTTGTTTTTTTAATTCCCACAGGAGATGTCAGGTCTCAGTCCTGCGGGTAACAGCTTCCAGTCTGTAGCAGCAGAACAAAACGAAAGACTTTCTTCCCGCAGCACTTTTTCCAGACGGTATATTAAAGTATTGTGTGTCTCAGACATTACGATAGGCTGTATTTACAGCACCGGCGTAGATTTAGCTAGGGACGGTAGGGACATGTCCCTACCAATGTCAAGGGACCGTTGAATTGTCCCTACCAATAATTTAAAATCTGAAACGTCTTTTGTCAAGTCATTTTATCCACTCGGCTCCACAAAGGTTTAACTCTCTGAAGATTCCCTCGTTGCCCCTCCAGTCTCCAAAAAAAAAAAAAAAAAAAAACACGCTAATTTGATTGGCTTAGGCCCTAGGTTCTCAACCGGGGGCGCGGTGAACGTTTGAATAATAACGTACTAGTAATAATAACAGTGACGTGCCAAACGATACTCCCGATTCCGACCCTTTGAGTGCAGCGAGTTATTAAAGAGAGAAACAGAGATACAAGTAGCTTTAAAAAGAAAAGCACCCTGGGATTTGTGGGGGTTTGGTGGGGTTTTGGGGTGCAATCAGCAGACAAGAAAACTACAAATTCCATAATGCATCACTGTAACACGGACTCAGTGCGCGGCTGACGTCAGGGACCAAGCAGAGTCTGGTGTTGTTTTTATTGAGGCGTAAAAGTGCACAAGGATTCGGGAGTGAAAGGTAATTTTCTGAGTTTAAAATAAAATTTAAAAAAATCTAGTCATTCTTAAACTGTATATTGTGCCACAATTTTCACATTTACTTAAAAAATAAGAATAAATATAATCAGTTAAATTCGATATTTATTTTGTGTTTGTTGTTTAATGCGTTGTCACATTATTTCTATCCTCCTCCTTCCTCCCTTTGTAACTAACTTACTCCTTGCTTGATATTTTTGTATCGTGTGTGTAAAAAGCGAACACGAACATATGTATTTGATTGAATGGACAGTGTGACTATCCAGGAGGCTAAATAAACGCACTATATAGTCAGTAATAATAAAAAAAATGTTAAAAAGTCAAATTAAAAAAAAGGGGGGGGGGGGCAGATATAAAAATAAATTTCAGTGGGGCGTGAGTTAAAAAAGGATGAGACCCGCTGGCTGGACTCTGGAAAGACGCTCATCTGAAGCTGCCGCTTGCCGGTCAGTCTGATAGGAGTGTGAGCCACTGACTGAATGAAAGCCAGGTGCCGGGGCTGAAGGTATTGTCAGCTCGTCAGCAACATAGTTTGAGTGAATAAACCTACCGACCTACCGACCTACCTATTACGTTAGCGACCCATTGCTAGCTGCTAACCCCACGTCCTTGGTGGCTAGCTAGCTTGTTTCACAGCTAATCATTATGTGTGTGTGTGAGAGAGAGAGTGTGTGTGAGTGTGAGTGAGCATGTTTTGATATCGTCATCCAACTCACGTTAGCTAATCCCTTCAATTTGGCTTTAGGTGACTAAAGCATAATAGCAGCCAAAAAAAGAAAGATGGACATAAGGAATTTTTTTTTTACAAAAAGTCAAAGTGTAAGTAGGAAGATGTTATTAAAGTAATAAACACAATTGATAATGATTCTCATAGCAAATGTAACAATAATTTACTAATGAAGTTAGCAGTCATACTTTCTCTCTAAACAGCATGCATCAATTTATCATTTTATCAGGCGAGTGAAGCAGTGCAACCTGGTAAAAGCAGTACAGAGGCAGGTGGAGCAGCAGGGTCGCAGGTGAGGTCTGTAATGGCTTAGTGATTATAACAGTGAAAGTGTTAGACTCAGTTTTGAGATATATTATTATTTGAGGCACATTGTGATATGATAGTAGGCTAATGCTGTATAGTAATACTCAGCAAATAACGTTAGCATAGCCATATATTTTCTCTCTATATGGCATGCATCAATCTATTATTTTATCAGGTGAATGAAGCAATGCACCCAGGTTCGAGCAGCAGCACAGACACAGGAGAGGCAGGCAGAGCACGTGAGCGTGCATGTGCTCATGCTTGTAGCGCCAGGGGTATTGGTAGCTTACAGTAAGGCTGGGATAGGTTATAATTCAGGTTATTAGTAATTCTATAGCAGGGATGTCAAACCAGCTTCCAGGACAGCCACTTTATCCTAGTGTTTTAAGTGTATACCAGCCAACTTCATGTCAATCAGATTGTCCTCGATTCATGTCCAGCATTCATTTCAAGCCACCAGAAGTTACCATTTAACAGCTGTCTCCTAAAAAATTTCTTCCCGGGGGGGCATGCCCCCGAACCCCCCTAGCGACCGTGACTCCGCCCCCCTAAAAAATTGTGTCCCCACCAATGTTCAAACCAAACTTACCCCCTTGGACAAATGTTGGATTTTTTCAACATCATCCGTCCCTGTGCGTTTTGCGGCCGCAGACACACAGGAAAAGGCTGTACGACTTTTCAAAAAAGACGCAGCTCGCGGCAGTGCGGATGATGTCATTCTGAAACCAGTGACTGACACTGAAAATTGGGTCGCAGTTGGAAGCATAAACCAACGTCGCTTCTATGTATAAATCAATACCATCTAATGACAACTGGCTTACTAAAAAAGCACATGCAGACTTTCGATGTGGAAGATGTGTTTATTGTTCTAACACGCACAATAGCAAATATTTTAATCTTCCACAACCTAGTCGTAAATACATGATACAAGGTTTTATCAATTGTAATACAACCCATATGCTTAAGTGCCTTTGTGGCTTGGTTTATGTATGACGTTTATGTTTCTTGTTTTGTTTCAAGAAATAATGAAATGTTTAAAAAATAAAAAAACTGGGGTGGAGGCAGGTGGACTCAGTACACTTACTTTTTTGGAAGGGTGAAACGGCATTTTTCGCACTCCATCTTGATTGTTATTTTTCTTGAATAGTAGACTATTTTATTTCTCCCTAATACTTCATCCTTTAATGTTCACGACGCAGCTTTTCCTTGTATTGCGTGTATTTCAATATAATAGCGGTATTTAAAATATATCTACCTGCCTTTAAATATATTTTATTCAGACTAATTTTATTAAAAAGTGAAACGAGACGATTAACTGAGACGACTTCTCCAGCGAATAACGTGCAGATTGAAGGCGGCGAAATACAATGAATTGCTCTGCTTTTTAAGTAGCGCTCTTATACTGCTAATACATAATTAATCATCGCAATCATGATTTGTTTTATTTGACGAGTTTAGCTGGGTGAAGTCTTTGTTTTATGAAACAGTTAGTGTTGTAGCTACAATGCCCAAGCAGCGAGGGTAAAGCGATCATTACTGTGGTTTTAGGAATGTATGGTTTATGGTTCACATCCAGCCCTTGCCTTTCCATTCAGTTCAATGGGCTGGGATTCCAATTCATTACACTAGAAACGTATCCTTAATATCAACTTTTTAAAACTCCTAATTGTGTATACTATCTTACTGGCGTAATGGGCGCCGACAGTCCCCGTGCAGAATCCAGTGCCCTGCAAATGTGGTAAATGTAAAATCTCAAGCGGCACACTGACAACACAGAGCTGTATATGACTTTTTATATTTTACCAAAACCAATATTCTAGTCTATCACACAGTATTATATTCTAGAGGGTTAGACAGCCGTGCCTGTGTTATTAAAGGCGTGTTTTTCATTCACAATGCACACAGGTACCAACCAACATTATGTGCGTGTTTATTTATTTATTTATTTATTTATTTTTGGCTACTGGTTTAATTTCCTGTTAATTCGGTATTTGGGCAGGTGCCTTAACTAAGACAAACAGAAAGACAAAATGTAAAGTATTTCATATGAAACAAAGACACTTTCATGCATTTCCTTGTATGGAATACATTGTAATTTGCATTATACATTTACATGTGTATATCTATGTACAGATCGCATAGTTTGCTTGCTTTCATTCCGCAGTGTATGCTCAATATTCAAATGCCCCTCGCACCTGCAGTTATTCACACGCTTCCTTTGACACGTAGGCTGCCAAACTCTGCAGGTGACGCGTCCTAAATACAAATGAGGTCCTGAAACCAATCAGCAAGCGCCACCAGACACACAGCCCTTATTTACATGAAATGTTTTTTTTTTTTTTTTAAAAGTGGGGTGGAGGCAGGTGGACTCAGTACACTTACTTTTTGGAAGGGTGAAACGGCATTTTTCGCAATCCATCTTGATTGTTATTTTTCTTGAATAGTAGACTATTTTATTTATCCCTAATACTTCATCCTTTAATGTTCACGACACAGCACTCGCATGCCAGGGTCAGTGACACACTGTCGCTGGAGGTGAAAAGCGCTCAGTGCCTACTGGCGCTGGTGTGTAACACCTGTAACATGTTAAACCAGAGCTCAGTGTATAACATCTGTAACATGTTAAACCAGCGCTCAGTGTGTAACACCTGTAACATGTTAAACCAGCGCTCAGTGTATAACACCTGTAACATGTTAAACCAGAGCTCAGTGTGTAACACCTGTAACATGTTAAACCATCGCTCAGTGTGTAACACCTGTAACATGTTAAACCAGCGCTCAGTGTGTAACACCTGTAACATGTTAAACCAGCGCTCAGTGTATAACACCTGTAACATGTTAAACCAGCGCTCAGTGTGTAACACCTGTAACATGTTAAACCAGCGCTCAGTGTGTAACACCTGTAACATGTTAAACCAGCGCTCAGTGTGTAACACCTGTAACATGTTAAACCAGCGCTCAGTGTGTAACACATGTAACATGTTAAACCAGCGCTGAGTGTGTAACACCTGTAACATGTTAAACCAGCGCTCAGTGTGTAACACCTGTAACATGTTAAACCAGCGCTGAGTGTGTAACACCTGTAACATGTTAAACCAGCGCTCAGTGTGTAACACCTGTAACATGTTAAACCAGCGCTCAGTGTATAACATCTGTAACATGTTAAACCAGCGCTCAGTGTGTAACACCTGTAACATGTTAAACCAGCGCTCAGTGTATAACACCTGTAACATGTTAAACCAGCGCTCAGTGTGTAACACCTGTAACATGTTAAACCAGCGCTCAGTGTGTAACACCTGTAACATGTTAAACCAGCGCTGAGTGTGTAACACCTGTAACATGTTAAACCAGCGCTCAGTGTGTAACACCTGTAACATGTTAAACCAGCGCTGAGTGTGTAACACCTGTAACATGTTAAACCAGCGCTCAGTGTGTAACACCTGTAACATGTTAAACCAGCGCTCAGTGTGTAACACCTGTAACATGTTAAACCAGCGCTCAGTGTGTAACACCTGTAACATGTTAAACCAGCGCTCAGTGCCGCACCGCCGCGGACCAGCAGCCAATTGTAAGCTAGTAAGCCAATATTGAAAGTGTCACATGACAAGTGTTCGTGTGGTGTTTTAGCTTGCTGAAATCATCTTCTTTAGAAACTTTATTTTTATTTTTGATGGCGCACATTGTAAGTGATATTCTGGAAGACGAGACTCCCTTTTCAAAGCGCGTAGAAACAACCAATCAGCAGCAACAGTGCTTCCCGGCAGCTTCTGTCGAAATTCTCTTTTGACATTTCCCACAATTCTTTTCAACGTGCAGGGAAATGTCGTTTTAAGACCTTGAAATATCCCTTTGCTTCTATGCCTGATCCCACATTTCCCACAATTCTTTTCAACGTCCCATCCCTGCCTATTGGCTGCACAGAGCAAGCAGGGGCGGCTCATTCAAATTTCAAACTGTACAGACAGACACGGAGCATTTCGCTTATTTGTTTTTAAGTTACTAATTGTCTCTGTTGAACCGAATACTGTTTTGTTTTTAGCCATATTTGTATTTTCATCGGCAGACGCCCTCTGGATGCAAGCACAGTGCTGACATGTCATTTCCTAAGATTATATTAAGCGAGGTTTGGGGTAAATATATAAAGAAAAAAGGGAGCGTGTATTTTAGCACTAGTACAACAAGACCATGTACGGAATTAAAATGAATGGACTATAGAATAGTGGGGGGGGGTTTTGGTAACAATTTAATTGGTTAAAAAGCAAACAAGATTATCCATAAACTAATGTTAACAGAAAATAAATATAAAAAGAGAATTTCGACAAAAGCTGCCGGGAAGCACTGTCATATATATATATATATATATATATATATATATATATATATATATATATATATATGTATATATATATGTATGTGTGATGTGTGTATATGTGTATGTGTATATATATGTATATATTTTAATATATTATTTTTATATGTATAATTTGTTTTGTATTATGGTTTATTATGATTTTTAATGTATTTTTATTTTACGCTTTATTTGTGTTTTTATATATAGTATGTTTTTTTTTACATATTTATGTATTCAACTCCCCCCCCCCCATTGTAAAGATTACAATAAAAATAAAAAATAAAAATTGTAATAAAAAAAAAATAATGAAGACAGAATAACCAAAACAGAGGTCAGAGAGCCATTTGCAAACTCAGACCACAACATGGTCTCATTTGAAATATTTTTTAAAACCCCAAAAGTAATGACTAAAGCTAAGGTTTACAATTTTAGAAAAGCAAACTGTGAAGGAATGAAACAGAGACTAACAGAAGTAGATTGGAGTAAAATAGAGAAAACATCCACAGAAAAAGGATGGCTGTTTTTTAAAAATGTAGTACTAGAGGCCCGAAACAATTACATCCCAAAAGTAGACAAATCTAAATCTAAAACAAAATGGCCAAAATGGTTTAATAGATCAATTAAAAAAAATATTCAGCGAAAAAAGGCACTTTACAGAGCGTTTAAAAGGGACCAAAAACAAAGCACACAGAAAGAGTACCTGGAACAGCAAACACAAGTCAAAAAGGAAGTTAGAAAGGCCAAGAGAGAGATAGAAATCAATATTGCTAAGGGGGCTAAAACCAATTCCAAAATGTTTTTCCAATATTATAACAGCAAGAGAACATTCAAAGAGGAGGTTAAATGTCAAAATCACAAATGGCAAAATCATAGATGAAGAAAAAAAAACAGCAAAATATATTAAATGATTACTTTTCACAGGTTTTTACAAAGGAGGACACGGACAACATGCCCCACATGTCGACCTGTTCCTATCCAATTTTAAATAACTTTAGCATAACAGAGGCAGAAGTGTTAAAGGGACTAGGAGCTCTTAAAATAAACAAATCCCCTGGGCCAGATATGATCCTCTGTGGCGGAGTGTCCCGCCCCTATTTATTATTATTTGTATTTTTGTTTGCGGCGCGGGTAAAAGCGCCGCGTCTTTTGTTATTATATTTAAAAACCCCGTGAGGATGCATGGCTGATCAGCTACTGATTATTTAACTAGCTGACAGTCATGCATCCTTACCAAACGCGTGCAGACTCTGGCCGAGGGATAATAAGATAATTACCAACTAGTTAATCCCTCGGCCAGAGTATATAAACCAGCAGCACTCTGCACTCGGGGTTGAGAGTGTAGAGGAGAGTACGGGAGAACGGAGAGAGAAAATAACATTTAAAAAAACAATTGCTAAAACGTGCTGGATTAGCCAGCACGACACTTACTTGTTTGTTTGTTTATTCGTTTGGCCCTCGCGCCTTTTTGTTTTGTGTTTTTGTTTAATATTTTGTTTTGTTTATTAAATACGCTGAGTGCACTAACACTCAGCTTCAACTGCCCATCCACTGTTTGGTTTGAGTTACTTCCTGGTCCGTGACGTCATCCACATCACCACTGCGAGCCAGCCTGCCACATATGGTGTCCTGCGTGGGACAAACAACGCCTCCAACAGCCGGACCAGGATTGAAAAGTGCGTTTTTTTTTTTGTTTGTTCGTTTTTTTTTTCAAATTAAAAATGGGGAAAAGTAGCCGGAGGAGAAAGCAGCAGCAGCAGCAACAACAGCAGCAGGAGGCGCAGCAACATCAGCCTTACCTTGCCACACTGGATATCTGCCTCACCTGCCTGAAGGGTGAGGAGTGGTGCTTCGCGGTTGGTGAGGTTGGGCACGTGGCACCAGACCAACCCCCTCCATGGCAGGAGAAAGAGGAGCCAGAGCGTCCAGTGAGGGAGGACCTGCATCCTCCAAAGAGGACGAATGCACTCTCCTCTGAGGGAGTCTGGGACTGGCTGGTGGAGCCGGGGAGGGATTATGAGGAAGCCCTCCCTGCAGTGATCAACCTCCTGTGGGCAAGAGATGGGGAGCGCTGGGAGGCCTGGGAACAGCAACACCACCCAGCTTCCCTCCCAGACATCGCAGCCATGGTGTTCAACTACCTGGCTGCGGATATGGGAGAGACCCTGCTGCTGCCGTCTCCAGCGCCAGAGGGAGAGGAGCCATCGCTGCCGTCTCCAGCGCCAGAGGGAGAGGAGCCATCGCTGCCGTCTCCAGCGCCAGAGGGAGAGGAGCCATCGCTGCCGTCTCCAGCATCAGAGGGAGAGGAGCCATCGCTGCCGTCTCCAGCGCCAGAGGGAGAGGAGCCATCGCTGCCGTCTCCAGCGCCAGAGGGAGAGGAGCCATCGCTGCCGTCTCCAGCGCCAGAGGGAGAGGAGCCATCGCTGCCGTCTCCAGCGCCAGAGGGAGAGGAGCCATCGCTGCCGTCTCCAGCGCCAGAGGGAGAGGAGCCATCGCTGCCGTCTCCAGCATCAGAGGGAGAGGAGCCATCGCTACCGTCTCCAGCATCAGAGGGAGAGGAGCCATCGCTACCGTCTCCAGCATCAGAGGGAGAGGAGCCATCGCTGCCATCTCCAGCATCAGAGGGAGAGGAGCCATCGCTACCGTCTCCAGCATCAGAGGGAGAGGAGCCATCGCTACTGTCTCCACCAGCAGAGGGAGAATGCCTGCTGGTTTCGCCTCCACAGCCTGGGGAGGAGCCCGAACGTCCTACGCCCGAGTGGGAGGAGCCCGAACGTCCTACGCCCGAGTGGGAGGAGCCCGAACGTCCTACGCCCGAGTGGGAGGAGCCCGAACGTCCTACGCCCGAGTGGGAGGAGCCCGAACGTCCTACGCCCAAGAGGGGGGAGTCGGTGCGTCCACAGCCCAAGAGGGAGGAGTCGGTGCGTCCACAGCCCAAGAGGGAGGAGTCGGTGCGTCCACAGCCCAAAGAGGGGGGAGTCGGTGCGTCCATAGCCCAAGAGGTGGAAGTCTGCGCTTCCACAGCCGTAGGACCCAAGCTGCAGTCCCAAGAGCCAGAAGGGGAGGAGTTACAGGCTCAACCCCCTGAATTTTTCTGGGGGGGAGAAGGGCAGGATGCTGGTGTTCCCCAGCAGCCTCTATTTATGCTGCTGAAGGGAGCACGGCACACACCAGCCCAGCCGCCACAGCAGAGGGAGCCAGCACCGCCACAGCCTCCCTCTGAGTGGCCAGCATCCGCCCCATCGCCTCTGCCTCCACCACCACCAGGAGCAGAGCAGCAGGAGCTGCCTCTGTCTCCACCACCACCAGGAGCAGGGCAGCAGGAGCTGCTTCTGTCTCCACCATCACCAGGAGCAGAGCAGCAAGAGCTGCCTCTGCCTCCGCCACCTCCACCAGCAGAGGGTGAATGCCTGCTGGTTCCACATCCACCGTCGTGGGAGGACTGCTTGCCCCTCCCACCTCCACCAGCAGAGGGTGAATGCCTGCTGGTTCCGCCTCCACCGTCGTGGGAGGACTGCTTGCCCCTCCCACCTCCACCAGCA
The DNA here is from genome assembly GCF_902713425.1 of Acipenser ruthenus. Classification (NCBI taxonomy): domain Eukaryota; kingdom Metazoa; phylum Chordata; class Actinopteri; order Acipenseriformes; family Acipenseridae; genus Acipenser; species Acipenser ruthenus. The sequence goes on along the minus strand of NC_081241.1, from coordinate 934,416 downwards.
GAGGATGAATGCCTGCTGGTTCTGCCTCAACCGTCGTGGGAGGACTGCTTGCCCCTCCCACCTCCACCAGCAGAGGATGAATACCTGCTGGTTCCGCCTCAGCCGCCGTGGGAGGACTGCTTGCCACTCCCAGCTCCACCAGCAGAGGGTGAATACCTGCTGGTTCCGTCTCAGCCGCTGTGGGAGGACTGCTTTCCCCTCCCACCTCCACCAGCAGAGGGTGAATACCTGCTGGTTCCACATCCACCGTCATGGGAAGGACTGCTCCTGCCCTGCCTCGCACCACCCAGGGATGCCTGCCTCGCATCGCCTGGGGCTGCCTGTTCCACATCGCCTGGGGTCGCCAGGGATCCTGCTTCGCCTGGGGTCGCCAGGGATCCTGCTTCGCCTGGGGTCGCCAGGGATCCTGCTTCGCCTGGGGTCGCCAGGGATCCTGCTTCGCCTGGGGTCGCCAGGGATCCTGCTTTGCCTGGGGTCGCCAGGGATCCTGCTTCGCCTGGGGTCACTACACTGTGGTCGGAGCCCCACGGAGGGGAGCTGCCGGCCATGAAGAAAGGGGGGGAGGTCAGGAGACCAGCTCCCCCAGCCGCACTTTCGCGGCCGGAGATCATGTGGTCAGAGCCCCACGAAGGGGAGCTGCCAGCCATGGAAAAGGGGGGGGAGGTCAGGAGACCAGCTTCCCCAGCCGCACTTTCGCGGCAGGAAATACTGTGGCTGGAGCCCCGTGAAGGGCAGCTGTCAGCCATGAAGAAGGGGGGGGAGGTCAGGAGACCAGCTTCCCCCGCAGCAATTTCGCTGCAGGAGAAAGGGTGGCCAGAGCCCCACGGAGGGGAGCTGTCGGCCATGAAGAAGGGGGGGCAGGTCTGGAGACCACCCCCAAAAATTTTTTGGCCAGAGGAGCTGGCCGGTGCGCGGGCCATTGGAACACTACGGCTGTTTGGGTGGGAGGAGGACATCCCACCGTGGCCGCCACCTTTGGCCCGTTGCTGCCCCTGTTCCTGCGCCGGGACTGCTGACCGGGACTTTGGGGACTAAGGGGGGAGGTGGCCGAAAAGGCCATGTGTGCTGCGCACAAGGGGGGGCATGTGTGGCGGAGTGTCCCGCCCCTATTTATTATTATTTGTATTTTTGTTTGCGGCGCGGGTAAAAGCGCCGCGTCTTTTGTTATTATATTTAAAAACCCCGTGAGGATGCATGGCTGATCAGCTACTGATTATTTAACTAGCTGACAGTCATGCATCCTTACCAAACGCGTGCAGACTCTGGCCGAGGGATAATAAGATAATTACCAACTAGTTAATCCCTCGGCCAGAGTATATAAACCAGCAGCACTCTGCACTCGGGGTTGAGAGTGTAGAGGAGAGTACGGGAGAACGGAGAGAGAAAATAACATTTAAAAAAACAATTGCTAAAACGTGCTGGATTAGCCAGCACGACACTTACTTGTTTGTTTGTTTATTCGTTTGGCCCTCGCGCCTTTTTGTTTTGTGTTTTTGTTTAATATTTTGTTTTGTTTATTAAATACGCTGAGTGCACTAACACTCAGCTTCAACTGCCCATCCACTGTTTGGTTTGAGTTACTTCCTGGTCCGTGACGTCATCCACATCACCACTGCGAGCCAGCCTGCCACATCCTCCCAATAGTACTCAAAGAAATGAAAGAAGTTATTTATAAACCGCTAACCAAGATCATGCAACAGTCTCTTGACACAGGGGTTGTACCGACAGACTGGAAAATAGCAAACGTAATACCGATCCACAAAAAGGGAGACAAAACCGAAGCAGGTAACTACAGACCAATAAGCCTGACTTCTATTATATGGAAACTTATGGAAACTATAATAAAATCCAAAATGGAAAATTACCTATATGGTAACAATATCCTGGTAGACAGTCAGCATGGTTTTAGGAAAGGGAGATCGAGTCTAACTAACCCTCTTGACCTTTTTGAGGATGCAACATTGAAAATGGATAACTGCAAAGCATACGACATGGTTTATTTAGATTTCCAGAAAGCTTTTGACAAAGTCCCGCATAAAAGATTAATACTCAAACTGAACGCAGTAGGGATTCAAGGAAATGCATGCACATGGATTAGGGAGTGGTTAACATGTAGAAAACAGAAAGTACTGATTAGAAGAGAAATCTCAAAATGGAGTGAGGTAACCAGTGGTGTACCACAGGGATCAGTATTAGGTCCTCTGCTATTCCTAATCTACATTAATGATTTAGATTCTGGTATAGTAAGCAAACTCGTTAAATTTGCAGACGACACAAAAATAGGAGGAATGGCAAACACTGTTGCAGCAGCAAAGGTCAGACACATGGCAAATGAAATTTAATAGAGAAAAGTGTAAAGTATTGCATGCAGGCAATAAAAATGTGCATTATAAATATCATATGGGAGATACTGAAATTGAAGAAGGGAACTATGAAAAAGACCTAGGAGTTTATGTTGGCTCAGAAATGTCTTCATCTAGACAATGTGGGGAAGCTATAAAAAAAGGCCAACAAGATGCTTGGATATATTGTGAGAAGTGTTGAATTTAAATCAAGGGAAGTAATGTTAAAACTCTACAATGCATTAGTAAGACCTCACCTAGAATATTGTGTTCAGTTCTGGTCACCTCGTTACAAAAAGGATATTGCTGCTCTAGAAAGAGTGCAAAGAAGAGCAACCAGAATTATCCCGGGTTTAAAAGGCATGTCGTATGCAGACAGGCTAAAAGAATTGAATCTATTCAGTCTTGAACAAAGAAGACTACGCGGCGATCTGATTCAAGCATTCAAAATCCTAAAAGGTATAGACAATGTCAACCCAGGGGACTTCTTTGACCTGAAAAAATAAACAAGGATCAGGGGTCACAAATGGAGATTAGATAAAGGGGCATTTAGAACAGAAAATAGGAGGCACTTTTTAACACAGAGAATTGTGAGGGTCTGGAACCAACTCCCCAGTAATGTTGTTGAAGCTGACACCCTGGGATCCTTCAAGTAGCTGCTTGATGAGATCCTGGGATCAATAAGCTACTAACAACCAAACGAGCAAGATGGGCCGAATGGCCTCCTCTCGTTTGTAAACTTTCTTATGTTCTTATGTTCTTATGTTCTAACCAATCAGCAGCGACAGTGCTTCCCGGCAGCTTTTGTCGAAATTCTCTTTTTATATTTATTTTCTGTTAACATTAGTTTATGGATAATCTTGTTTGCTTTTAAACCAATTAAATTCTCACAAAAAAGATTATTCTATAGTCCATTCATTTTAATTCCGTACATGGTCTTGTTGTATTAGTGCTAAAATACACACTCCCTTTTTTCTTTATATTTTTACCCAAAACCTCGCTTAATATAATTTTAGGAAATGACATGTCAGCACTGTGCTTGCATCCAGAGGGCGTCTGCCGATGAAAATACAAATATGGCTAAAAACAAAACAGTATTCGGTTCAACAGAGACAATTAGTAACTTAAAAACAAATAAGCGAAATGCTCTGTGTCTGTCAGTGTAGTTTGGAATTTGAATGAGCCGCCCCTGCTTGCTCTGTGGAGCCAATAGGCAGGGATGGGACGTTGAAAAGAATTGTGGGAAATGTGGGATCAGGCATAGAAGCAAAGGGATATTTCAAGGTCTTAAAACGACATTTCCCTGCACGTTGAAAAGAATTGTGGGAAATATCAAAAGAGAATTTCGACAAAAGCTGCCGGGAAGCACTGTCGCTGCTGATTGGTTGTTTCTACGCGCTTTGAAAAGGGAGTCTCGTCTTCCAGAATATCACTTACAATGTGCGCCATCAAAAATAAAAATAAAGTTTCTAAAGAAGATGATTTCAGCAAGCTAAAACACCACACGAACACTTGTCATGTGACACTTTCAATATTGGCTTACTAGCTTACAATTGGCTGCTGGTCCGCGGCGGTGCGGCACTGAGCGCTGGTTTAACATGTTACAGGTGTTACACACTGAGCGCTGGTTTAACATGTTACAGGTGTTACACACTGAGCACTGGTTTAACATGTTACAGGTGTTATACACTGAGAGCTGGTTTAACATGTTACAGGTGTTATACACTGAGCGCTGGTTTAACATGTCACAGGTGTTACACACTGAGCGCTGGTTTAACATGTTACAGGTGTTACACACTGAGCGCTGGTTTAACATGTCACAGGTGTTACACACTGAGCGCTGGTTTAACATGTTACAGGTGTTACACACCGAGCGCTGGTTTAACATGTTACAGGTGTTACACACTGAGCGCTGGTTTAACATGTTACAGGTGTTATACACCGAGCGCTGGTTTAACATGTTACAGGTGTTACACACTGAGCGCTGGTTTAACATGTTACAGGTGTTATACACTGAGCGCTGGTTTAACATGTTACAGGTGTTATACACTGAGCGCTGGTTTAACATGTTACAGGTGTTATACACTGAGCGCTGGTTTAAAATGTTACAGGTGTTATACAATGAGCGCTGGTTTAGCATTTTACAGGTGTTATACACTGAGCGCTGGTTTAACATGTTACAGGTGTTATACACTGAGCGCTGGTTTAACATGTTACAGGTGTTATACACTGAGCGCTGGTTTAAAATGTTACAGGTGTTATACAATGAGCGCTGGTTTAGCATTTTACAGGTGTTATACACTGAGCGCTGGTTTAACATGTTACAGGTGTTACACACTGAGCGCTGGTTTAACATGTTACAGGTGTTACACACTGAGCGCTGGTTTAACATGTTACAGGTGTTATACACTGAGCGCTGGTTAAACATGTTACATGTGTTATACACTGAGCGCTGGTTTAACATGTTACAGGTGTTACACACTGAGCGCTGGTTTAACATGTTACAGGTGTTATACACTGAGTGCTGGTTTAACATGTTACAGGTGTTACACACTGAGCGCTGGTTTAACATGTTACAGGTGTTACACACTGAGCGCTGGTTTAACATGTTAAAGGTGTTATACACTGAGCGCTGGTTTAACATGTTACAGGTGTTATACAATGAGCGCCGGTTTAACATGTTACAGGTGTTACACACTGAGCGCTGCTTTAACATGTTAAAGGTGTGATACACTGAGCACTGGTTTAACATGTTACAGGTGTTATACACTGAGTGCTGGTTTAACATGTTACAGGTGTTACACACTGAGCTCTGGTTTAACGTGTTACAGGTGTTATACACTGAGCGCTGGTTTAACGTGTTACAGGTGTTACACACTGAGCTCTGGTTTAACATGTTACAGGTGTTACACACTGAGCGCTGGTTTAACATGTTACAGGTGTTATATACTGTGCGCTGGTTTAACATGTTACAGGTGTTATACACTGAGCGCTGGTTTAACATGTTACAGGTGTTACACACTGAGCGCTGGTTAAACATGTTACAGGTGTTATACACTGAGTGCTGGTTTAACATGTTACAGGTGTTACACACTGAGCGCTGGTTTAACATGTTACAGGTGTTACACACCGAGCGCTGGTTTAACATGTTACAGGTGTTACACACTGAGCGCTGGTTTAACATGTTACAGGTGTTACACACTGAGCGCTGGTTTAACATGTTACAGGTGTTACACACTGAGCGCTGGTTTAACATGTTACAGGTGTTATACACTGAGCGCTCGTTTAACATGTTACAGGTGTTACACACTGAGCGATGGTTTAACATGTTACAGGTGTTACACACTGAGCTCTGGTTTAAAATGTTAAAGGTGTGATACACTGAGCGCTGGTTTAACATGTTACAGGTGTTATACACTGAGCGCTGGTTTAACATGTTACAGGTGTTACACACTGAGCTCTGGTTTAACATGTTACAGGTGTTATACACTGAGCGCTGGTTTAACATGTTACAGGTTTTATACACTGAGCGCTGGTTTAACATGTTACAGGTGTTATACACTGAGCGCTGGTTTAACATGTTACAGGTGTTACACACTGAGCTCTGGTTTAACATGTTACAGGTGTTATACACTGAGCGCTGGTTTAACATGTTACAGGTTTTATACACTGAGCGCTGGTTTAACATGTTACAGGTGTTACACACTGAGCGCTGGTTTAACATGTTACAGGTGTTACACACTGAGCGCTGGTTTAACATGTTACAGGTGTTATACACTGAGTGCTGGTTTAACATGTTACAGGTGTTACACACTGAGCGCTGGTTTAACATGTTACAGGTGTTACACACTGAGCGCTGGTTTAACATGTTACAGGTGTTACACACTGAGCGCTGGTTTAACATGTTACAGGTGTTACACACTGAGCGCTGGTTTAACATGTTACAGGTGTTACACACTGAGCGCTGGTTTAACATGTTACAGGTGTTATACACTGAGCTCTGGTTTAACATGTTACAGGTGTTACTCACTGAGCGATGGTTTAACATGTTACAGGTGTGATACACTGAGCGCTGGTTTAACATGTTACAGGTGTTATACACTGAGTGCTGGTTTAACATGTTACAGGTGTTACACACTGAGCGCTGGTTTAACATGTTACAGGTGTTACACACTGAGCGCTGGTTTAACATGTTACAGGTGTTATACACTGAGCGCTCGTTTAACATGTTACAGGTGTTACACACTGAGCGATGGTTTAACATGTTACAGGTGTTACACACTGAGCTCTGGTTTAAAATGTTAAAGGTGTGATACACTGAGCGCTGGTTTAACATGTTACAGGTGTTATACACTGAGCGCTGGTTTAACATGTTACAGGTGTTACACACCGAGCGCTGGTTTAACATGTTACAGGTGTTACACACTGAGCGCTGGTTTAACATGTGACAGGTGTTATACACTGAGCGCTGGTTTAACATGTTACAGGTGTTATACACTGAGCGCTGGTTTAACATGTTACAGGTGTTATACACTGAGCGCTGGTTTAACATGTTACAGGTGTTACACACTGAGCTCTGGTTTAACATGTTACAGGTGTTACACACCGAGCGCTGGTTTAACATGTTACAGGTGTTACACACTGAGCGCTGGTTTAACATGTGACAGGTGTTATACACTGAGCACTGGTTTAACATGTTACAGGTGTTATACACTGAGCGCTGGCTTAACATGTTACAGGTGTTACACACTGAGCGCTCGTTTAACATGTTACAGGTGTTACACACTGAGCGATGGTTTAACATGTTACAGGTGTTACACACTGAGCTCTGGTTTAACATGTTACAGGTGTTATACACTGAGCGCTGGTTTAACATGTTACAGATGTTATACACTGAGCGCTGGTTTAACATGTTACAGGTGTTACACACTGAGCGCTGGTTTAACATGTTACAGGTGTTATACACTGAGCGCTGGTTTAACATGTTACAGGTGTTACACACTGAGCGCTGGTTTAACATGTTACAGGTGTTATACACTGAGCGCTGGTTTAACATGTTACAGGTGTTACACACTGAGCGCTGGTTTAACATGTTACAGGTGTTATACACTGAGCGCTGGTTTAACATGTTACAGGTGTTACACACCAGCGCCAGTAGGCACTGAGCGCTTTTCACCTCCAGCGACAGTGTGTCACTGACCCTGGCATGCGAGTGCTGTGTCGTGAACATTAAAGGATGAAGTATTAGGGATAAATAAAATAGTCTACTATTCAAGAAAAATAACAATCAAGATGGATTGCGAAAAATGCCGTTTCACCCTTCCAACAAGTAAGTGTACTGAGTCCACCTGCCTCCACCCCACTTTAAAAAAAAAAAAAAAAAAACATTTCATGTAAATAAGGGCTGTGTGTCTGGTGGCGCTTGCTGATTGGTTTCAGGACCTCATTTGTATTTAGGACGCGTCACCTGCAGAGTTTGGCAGCCTACGTGTCAAAGGAAGCGTGTGAATAACTGCAGGTGCGAGGGGCATTTGAATATTGAGCATACACTGCGGAATGAAAGCAAGCAAACTATGCGATCTGTACATAGATATACACATGTAAATGTATAATGCAAATTACAATGTATTCCATACAAGGAAATGCATGAAAGTGTCTTTGTTTCATATGAAATACTTTACATTTTGTCTTTCTGTTTGTCTTAGTTAAGGCACCTGCCCAAATACCGAATTAACAGGAAATTAAACCAGTAGCCAAAAATAAATAAATAAATAAATAAATAAACACGCACATAATGTTGGTTGGTACCTGTGTGCATTGTGAATGAAAAACACGCCTTTAATAACACAGGCACGGCTGTCTAACCCTCTAGAATATAATACTGTGTGATAGACTAGAATATTGGTTTTGGTAAAATATAAAAAGTCATATACAGCTCTGTGTTGTCAGTGTGCCGCTTGAGATTTTACATTTACCACATTTGCAGGGCACTGGATTCTGCACGGGGACTGTCGGCGCCCATTACGCCAGTAAGATAGTATACACAATTAGGAGTTTTAAAAAGTTGATATTAAGGATACGTTTCTAGTGTAATGAATTGGAATCCCAGCCCATTGAACTGAATGGAAAGGCAAGGGCTGGATGTGAACCATAAACCATACATTCCTAAAACCACAGTAATGATCGCTTTACCCTCGCTGCTTGGGCATTGTAGCTACAACACTAACTGTTTCATAAAACAAAGACTTCACCCAGCTAAACTCGTCAAATAAAACAAATCATGATTGCGATGATTAATTATGTATTAGCAGTATAAGAGCGCTACTTAAAAAGCAGAGCAATTCATTGTATTTCGCCGCCTTCAATCTGCACGTTATTCGCTGGAGAAGTCGTCTCAGTTAATCGTCTCGTTTCACTTTTTAATAAAATTAGTCTGAATAAAATATATTTAAAGGCAGGTAGATATATTTTAAATACCGCTATTATATTGAAATACACGCAATACAAGGAAAAGCTGCGTCGTGAACATTAAAGGATGAAGTATTAGGGAGAAATAAAATAGTCTACTATTCAAGAAAAATAACAATCAAGATGGAGTGCGAAAAATGCCGTTTCACCCTTCCAAAAAAGTAAGTGTACTGAGTCCACCTGCCTCCACCCCAGTTTTTTTATTTTTTAAACATTTCATTATTTCTTGAAACAAAACAAGAAACATAAACGTCATACATAAACCAAGCCACAAAGGCACTTAAGCATATGGGTTGTATTACAATTGATAAAACCTTGTATCATGTATTTACGACTAGGTTGTGGAAGATTAAAATATTTGCTATTGTGCGTGTTAGAACAATAAACACATTTTCCACATCGAAAGTCTGCATGTGCTTTTTTAGTAAGCCAATTGTCATTAGATGGTATTGATTTATACATAGAAGCGACGTTGGTTTATGCTTCCAACTGCGACCCAATTTTCAGTGTCAGTCACTGGTTTCAGAATGACATCATCCGCACTGCCGCGAGCTGCGTCTTTTTTGAAAAGTCGTACAGCCTTTTCCTGTGTGTCTGCGGCCGCAAAACGCACAGGGACGGATGATGTTGAAAAAATCCAACATTTGTCACATGGTCGCAAGCCAGTGACGCGAGATAGAGCAAGTTTATGAGGAACCCAATAAACATTAACCAGGATTTTAAACTTGTCTCTAAACTGAATGAAATTAAAGCGTATATGAACCTTTGCTATAATTAATATTGGTGCTTAGATACCATGCGCAGCTAGCTGCCCAACGTCTCGATATCTTTCTCAAGGGAGCCTGTGTTTGAATCAAAACACTGGAGATATTTCTAGGAGTCTGACGGCATGACAACTACTTGTTATTGCGTATATTCACATATTATATACAGACGTGCTCAAATTTGTTGGTACCCTTACAGCTCATTGAAATAATGCTTCATTCCTCCTGAAAAGTGATGAAATTAAAAGCTATTTTATCATGTATACTTGCATGCCTTTGGTATGTCATAGAATAAAGCAAAGAAGCTGTGAAAAGAGATGAATTATTGCTTATTCTACAAAGATATTCTAAAATGGCCTGGACACATTTGTTGGTACCCCTTAGAAAAGATAATAAATAATTGGATTATAGTGATATTTCAAACTAATTAGTTTCTTTAATTAGTATCACACATGTCTCCAATCTTGTAATCAGTCATTCAGCCTATTTAAATGGAGAAAAGTAGTCACTGTGCTGTTTGGTATCATTGTGTGCACCACACTGAACATGGACCAGAGAAAGCAAAGGAGAGAGTTGTCTGAAGAGATCAGAAAGAAAATAATAGACAAGCATGGTAAAGGTAAAGGCTACAAGACCATCTCCAAGCAGCTTGATGTTCCTGTGACAACAGTTGCAAATATTATTAAGAAGTTTAAGGTCCATGGAACTGTAGCCAACCTCCCTGGGCACAGCCGCAAGAGGAAAATCGACCCTAGATTGAACAGAAGGATAGTGCGAATGGTAGAAAAAGAACCAAGGATAACTGCCAAAGAGATACAAGCTGAACTCCAAGGTGAAGGTACGTCAGTTTCTGATCGCACCATCCGTCGCTTTTTGAGCGAAAGTGGGCTCCATGGAAGAAGACCCAGGAGGACTCCACTTTTGAAAGAAAAACATAAAAAAGCCAGACTGGAATTTGCTAAAATGCATATTGACAAGCCACAATCCTTCTGGGAGAATGTCCTTTGGACAGATGAGTCAAAACTGGAGCTTTTTGGCAAGTCACATCAGCTCTATGTTCACAGATGAAAAAATGAAACTTTCAAAGAAAAGAACACCATACCTACAGTGAAACATGGAGGAGGCTCGGTTATGTTTTGGGGCTGCTTTGCTGCGCCTGGCACAGGGTGCCTTGAATCTGTGCAGGGCACAATGAAATCTCAAGACTATCAAGGCATTCTGGAGCGAAACATACTGCCCAGTGTCAGAAAGCTCTGTCTCAGTCGCAGGTCATGGGTCCTCCAACAGGATAATGACCCAAAACACACAGCTAAAAGCACCCAAGAATGGATAAGAACAAAACATTGGACTATTCTGAAATGGCCTTCTATGAGTCCTGATCTGAATCCTATCGAACATCTATGGAAAGAGCTGAAACTTGCAGTCTGGAGAAGGCACCCATCAAACCTGATACAGCTGGAGCAGTTTGCTCAGGAAGAGTGGGCCAAACTACCTGTTAACAGGTGCAGAAGTCTCATTGAGAGCTACAGAAAACGTTTGATTGCAGTGATTGCCTCTAAAGGTTGTGCAACAAAATATTAGGTTAGCGGTCCCATCATTTTTGTCCATGCCATTTTCATTTGTTTTATTATTTACAATATTATGTTGAATAAAAAATCAAAAGCAAAGTCTGATTTCTATTAAATATGGAATAAACAATGGTGGATGCCAATTACTTTTGTCAGTTTCAAGTTATTTCAGAGAAAATTGTGCATTCTTCTTTTTTTGTGGAGGGGTACCAACAAATTTGAGCACGTCTGTATATGTCACTAATAAGTTAACGTCGCTATTTATCAGTAACGTTGCTCAGTTTTACTTGTTTACTGCTCATAGTAATTCAGCAACAGTATCCAGCAAATATATAGAAGCCAATTTACACATTGACTTCATTTTGTTTAGGGGCAATTTTAAAATCCCGTTCTGTCTCAAAGTGTCGCGGGATTGTGGAGCCTGTTGGCAACCCTAGTCACAAGTCGACACCGGCATTAAAGCAGACTGGCTAACAGTATGACCGACAGCTACGATAACTTTGCTGCATCAAAAAGTCTGCGAACTCGGGGGTGCTTCAGTCCTTCTGCCGCACCCGTAGCCTTAACGCATCCTTAATATATTCCTACCGCGTTAAAAACAAAATCTATGTGGAGAGGTAATGAAAGGACAAAGTTGAAGATCACATTCCATATCCTCCAATAAATCATGCTCGTGTGCGGGGCTGCACCGGCTATTCCTCCGGCAATGAGGCTTAAGTGTTTCTGTTATTGATAAGCTCTCACACTTTGTGTATTGGTACCTGTAACAAGCCCTGATCGTTTTTGCTTGCATCTTTGATGGACGTGGTCAAACACATGCCATATCAGCTAAGCATGACAATTCCTCAGGAAAGGGATACTCAGTGGAGACTCCACTAACTTAACTATACACACTACTCATTAAGCTAACATATTGCAAGGAATCACACAGGGGAATATCATAAACCTTAACGGGAATCATTACTTTAATAAGCTTACATACTCGTTCTATGAATATCCATCAGTTACAAAAAATCAATTTAAAATATTATTGTTTTCTGAGAATCGTACCAAATGAAGGTTTATAAGATTCGCTCGGATGATTAATTACGATGCATTCACTTAATCTATTTGTACTATCCTTTCCTGGGGAATTATTTCCTGGCCATGAGTGTCAACTGTCTTAACATTATAGGCACCGGCAGATAAAGCAGATTCTGTTCATAACAAAAACACACAAATAAGCCTTTGAAGTTTATTTAGTCTGAAAATGCATGAAAATAATATAAATTGCAAATAGGTATGCATTCTGATTGTTGATTCGCTCATTATTAAATGCAAATGCTGGCTCTATAAAATATAGTTTCGTTACAAAAAACAAACAAATGTGGTTTTCTGGGAATGTTGGCAATATTTAAATACATTTAAAACACTAGCAAAGCGAAATATAAGAGCGCACTCTTTATGAATACATAGGTTTGAAAAACGAGCACAGACAGGTTTGTATTCCTGTTGCGTGACTCGTGTCTTTGGCACACACTGAATTGTTCAGCCATGAGAAGCAGCTAGGAAATTTCGCAATCCCTGCAGGTGGCGCCAAGTGGATACTAAATTCACTTCAGATCAAACTTAAAGCTGAAGAAAAACGAAGGGAGAAAACATTAGAAGCAGCAGAGTGTTTCTCAAATTACAAGACATGGACGTCGATGCTAGAAGTTGGGATTCAAGTGAGTTGACACGCATATTTTATTGAATTTTATTGTATTTTTCGCTCTGTGATTCTTAACACACGTGCAGTGGAAATGCACCAGTTTTGTTACGGAGAGGAAGCTGTTTTTGAATACACATCAGTGTTAAAATATCGAGAACTGGCCCTTGAATATTTACCTTAAAATTGGCACGAGTAATATCTGCGATTTTAAAGCAACGGCATATATCTTGCATATATATATATATATATATATATATATATATATATATATATATATATATATATATATATATATATATATATATATTTAACAGACCGATATCGACAGCAAAATAACAGAAAGCAGCAGTGTTTTCAGAAGGAACAATGTTAAAGCTAAGCGTTTAAAATCGATTTTCAAATAATTAATTAAAATAATACATAAGGATATCAACACTGAAAATACAGCACATCTGTGTGTCATGTCGGGAAAATAAAGTGAAGCTTTCAGTCAAACATGCCTTAAGTATTTGGTATATAACATTTTTCACGGTGATGCATTTTATTTAACTGAAGTGTAACACTGAACCAGCAAAACTACTGAAGTGCGTGTAGAGCTCTGAAAGTACTAAGTACCCGTTATCTATTTTTGTATTTCAACGTTTACAATATCAAATACAAAGTGGCATTTATTCTAAAAGCTGTGTACTCCGGACTTGCATTAAATCATATTTTAAGAAAGAGTTTAACCCACCGCTGTTAATTTTACAGAATGAGAACGAAACAGCTTGAGTGTGCAATCAATCAATCAATCAATCAAATGATTTGTATGTCATTCATGGCTAAGCAATCTCAAAGCGCTTCACAATCAAAGACAATAGGAGGCACCTTGTAGTGTATTAAATATTGGGTTGTTTGGTTGTACACTCCCACAGCATTTACAGTTGTTTTTCACACAGGTCCTTGTTACAGTTGCACAGGAAAGACGTGATATTTTTGCATAGGTTCTAGTGGAGGTTAACGGGCAGAAATGTCATAACCCTTTTTATTGTTCATTTTCAGATTCTAGGTTGAGGATTGTTCTGGTTGGGAACACAGGGACTGGGAAGAGTGCTTCTGGAAACACCATCCTGGGCAAAAAAGAGTTTAAATCTGAAGCCAGCTCCTATTCAGTTACAAATGTGTGCGAGAAGAGAGAGATGGAGAGAGGTGGAGAAGTGGCTCGGAGGAATGTTGCTGTGGTCGACACCCCAGACTTGTTGGATTCGGAGCGTTCTCAGCCTGATATTCAACGCCACGTTAAAGATTGTGCTTCTCTGTCTGCCCCGGGACCCCACGCTTTCCTCCTGACCATACAGACTGGACGATTCACAGAAGAAGAGAAGAGAGCCGTGGAGACAATCCAGGAGATTTTTGGCGAGGGAGCTACAAGGCACACTATTGTGCTTTTCACCCGAGGGGATGATCTGGAAGACGAGACGATTGAAGAGTTTGTCCACAAGAACCAGCATCTCTGCCGGCTGGTTAACAAGTGTGGAGGCAGGTACCACCTCTTCAATAACAGGAAGACCAGCGATTGCACCCAGGTCACTGAGCTGCTGGAGAAGATAGAGAGCATGCTGAAAGAAAACGGAGGCAGCTGGTATAAGATAAACCCCAAGAGAGAAGACAAAAGCCGATGGCCACTGATTAAAAACATACTAATTGGAGCGGTTTTGGGAGCAGCTGTGGGAGCAGCTGTGGGAGCAGCAACTGGCAATTCATCAGGAAATGGAGCAGCAATTGGAGCAATATTAGGGGTCTTCGGATCTTTGTGGAGATTTTTAAAAAATGTAAAGCTATAAGACAGCAAAGTCTTAAAAGGAGTACATTTGATAGTCTCTATTTTAAATGTTTTAAAAATGATGACTGTAAATTGTTCAGGGCTTTGTGTAAATGTTTTGATCCTGATTAAGGATCCGTACATGTTTGGGTGAATGTCCTTTGCTTATGACTCCTAAACTGATTGAGTCAGCTATACATATATAAACCATTTCCATGTTCATTGTCTCCACTTAATGCATCATTTTTGTATGTTATGTGTCAAATGAATGCCTTTGACATGTCGTTTCTCGAAGTAACTATATATCCCAAACAGCTGAATAGATTATTCCAGAATGTAGTATGTTGTTGCCCTACATATAAATCTGTGCCGATTAAGTTTGTAAGTAGATCAGATTGAAAAATCTTGACAGCTCTATGTTTTTTTCCATTAGATAAATGTAAAATTATAATGTAATTGTTACTGAACAGGGAATTGATTTCCTTCAAATTGTAGTAAATATTTACACTTCATTAAAGGAGTGTGGATTTAAAAATCTGCCTGTGAGATGTCTACTTTTATTTATAACTCAACTCCTGGTCCAAGCTCTCCAGACTGGAGCACTGTAACTCTCTCCTTGCTGGTCTCCTGCTTCAGCTCCCAGCCTCTTCAGCTCATTCAAAATGCTGTGTTTGTCTTGTATTCTCCCAAACCTTGCTACTCTCACGCTACCCCTCTGCTTCGGACCCTCCACTGGCTCCCTATCTCTGCTAGCATTCAATTCAACACCCTTGTTCTTGCCTAGCGCTCTCTTCAACACACTGACCCTCCTACCTCCAATCCCTCATATTTCATATTTTTGGGCAGCAGTGTGGAGTAGTGGTTAGGGCTCTAGACTCTTGACCGGAGGGTTGTGGGTTCAATCCCAGGTGGGGGACACTGCTGCTGTACCCTTGAGCAAGGTACTTTACCTAGATTGCTCCAGTAAAAACCCAACTGTATAAATTGGTAATTGTATGTAAAAATAATGTGATATCTTGTAACAATTGTAAGTTGCCCTGGATAAGGGCGTCAGCTAAGAAATAAATAATAATAGTAATAATTATTATTATAAAAGCCTGTATCACACCTGCAATCATCCTCCAAAACAGACCTGCATGATGTTGGTTTTATAATCCTGTAGGTAGGACAGCATGTTCATAAATATCATTTTAACACAGACAGTGCAAGCGTGAATCTCATGTCTCATAATTAACCAAACTGCAAATGTGTTCACTTGACATAGCGAGTTATTAAGTGTGTTTAAATGATTGTGATGATGAAAGCTCTAGGAAGTCACAGAACTCCTCTGTTGGTCTTTGATTAAAGTTTTCTGCTTTACTGCAATTGGTCAACCTGTGATTGACAACCCTCGTGGTAAAGTGTCAGTCTTTATGACGCAACACTGGCCTCTCCCTACAGTATATATAACACAGTGTGCAGCCTCCCCTACAGTATATAACACTGTGTGCAGTTCCTCTCACAACAGAACAGCAGCTACACCTTCCAAGAGCAAGACTCGCATCACAGCTCCAGCTTCACAACAAAGAAGCAAGCATAAAGCACCATGAGTGATTCAAGTGAGTGTTTATTAAATTATTTATTTCAAATGTATTTATTTATTTTCTAAAAGCTCGAAACCCAGACATCAGACAGTAGTAGTTTAATGACAAGTTTATTTAATACTCTGGAGTATTTATGTTTTCTAATTCAAGTACAACCTTGTTTAAATAAATTGCTGTACAGTTGAATATTTAGGTAAAATAAATACTGTTTTATTATTTTTTTTATTCAGTTAGAAAGCACCTGTTTCAGTTTTTGACATCCCACTTTGTTTTATTTTAATAAATACAGTGCTTGTCTGTGTGTGTATATACATATGTTTTTAATTCATGTAGACAGAAGACCTTTTAGATAATACATGTTTGGAAATCTAGTCATACTATATATTAAAGTTAACAGAAGTAACATTTCCTGGCCAATGCACCTTTTGGCATTTGGGTTTGTGACAACAGAACATGCATAATTAATAGGCAAGCTAAGTCACATGACTCCCATCTCCCGCTCAGCTGTCTGATTCAGTCAGCAGTCCTCTTGAAGCAATGAAAAGAGCATTAGGAACTTCTTCTATTATAAACTACTTCTGACGAAGACGACAGCCACAGTGCATCGACTTCGACTGTGGACACAAACACAAACGAAGCCACTGATAAAGTAAAGAATTCTGACAAGATGGAGAAAGGCACTTTTGTGGAAGTTCTGTAGACAAACATAATGTGAATTCTTACAATCATTTTTGTTTAAAAAAATATATATTTTAGTGCATAGGTGTTGACTATGAAGCACCCACAGTGAAAAATAAATGGATGCTCGGCCTCAGCAGTTTTAGACTGATGCGATAAAGGGGATTAATAATCTGTCATGTTAAAAACATTGCTGTGAGGGAGGAGACGCTCACATTGTCTCAGTATGTATCTGGACATTTACTGCAAATGCATTGTGTTGCTGATCCTTGTGTCTAGTAAGGGAAAGGGGAAAAACAGCTTCACTTCCCTGTTGTACGGGGACTGGAGGCCTGTGGTGGGGAGTGTCCTGAAAAACAAAAAAACAAAAGAAAGGTTAATGAGGAGGACGGTTTAGAGAGCTGGTTCGGAAGGGAGCACACTTCCAGAACAATGGATTGCAGTACTACTGGTAAGATTGTAACAAACTTACCTAGTGTGCAATAACCAAACACCTAGGCCATAAGTGTATACTAGCACCGAGCATGAAACATTCAATACTACAGTCCCAGCAGGTAAATCAGTACAGCAAAAAACAAGGATTTCACGAGAACCAAGGGAGTAAATTTTAAACAGGATAGGTTTATTATGTCTATTTGTATATAGTACTAAGCACAGGTGTATCCTGGAGTAATCAGAACGGTAAGTCTTAAGATCAGAAATCTGGCAAATATCAACCCTGACTCAAAGGTAAGCAAACTAAACATCCAGGTTGGTAGAACAAACAATATACAGTAGAACTATTAGTAGAAGAAACTACCCAGTATATCTGTAGATAATCCTTCAAGGAGCACCCCAACACTGCAATGCTAATCACATAAAAATGCAATTGGAAAAGACAAACACATTATATATACACACATATATATATATACACACACACACACACACACACACATATACACACTCATACATACATATTACATGAACAGGCCTTTGTACCGATAATCACAATACCAATGTATAGCAACACCATTAATAATCTGCCTCGCTGTGGGAACTTGAGTAAACAAAAAAGAAAGAGAGGGAAGGAGACAACAAAAAAATACAGGCAGGCCACCCAATAATCAGGCTGTTCATTCTATGGCCCACGCAGTTGCAATAGTTATATCCAAGTGTATGAGTACTTAAAAGTTTCAGTCCCGGGCTTGAAATTAAAACGCACCCAGAAAGTAACAAAACAAACCAATAAAGTTCTAGAAAAATAACACAACAATCCAGCAATCCCAAAAGAACGCTCTCCAAACAAAAACCCGAATGGCCATTCAAAAGATTTGTAATCCAAACTGCAGCAAAAAATAGAAAAGGATCGATCTCACCCGGTTATGATGAATCCGAGTGCAAGTCCTCCAGTTCATACAATGTTGGGAGTCGCCATTTGCTTGAATATCTTCTCTCGTTCCGTTGTCCCGTAAAAGCAGTAAAGTATCAAAGAAAATATATAAATCAAACCAGCTGGAAGAAAAATAGGACCCAAAACGGAAGTATTGCCCAACGAGCACTGAGCAGAGTGTTATAATAGCTATTGCACTAGTATTAGTCGAACCCGCTATAGAAACTGGTAAAAACCAAAACACGGTTGTTTGACATAACACCGACTAGAAGCATGCTATACAAAGACTAACTCGTTTTTTCTGTCGTTTGAACAGGTTGCCTGTAAGTTCTCTCTCTCTGTCTCTCTAATAACTCCGTATTTTTTCTCTCTTTTTTAAACAGACTTTCAAAAACTCTTTTTTATACCCTATTGGTCTAGCGCTTTTGAGCAAAGGAAGCTCCGCCCCCAATTACGGAAAACAGTAATGGCCAAAATACCTAAAACTAATTAGTCTAGGACCATAGCGTTTTAACCCAAATATAAACAAATGTACCCAGCACACGAACTAAAACAATAATTGCCCCAAGAGTTTATTTTTAAACCAGGCAAGGATATAGATTATATATACACGTATGTATGGCGAAATATTAAGGAGCTAATTAAAAACGCTGTCATGAAATAACTAGGATTGCCTGGCCAGGCTTACTGGCATTCACTTAAGAATGCGCAGGTGCTACGCTTCTTGCAGCACATTGTGTGGCGGTTGCCACAAGATAAACTTTTCAAATGAACATCAGTTATTTTAAGGTGCATGTTTTTTGATATGCAACGGTTCAGGTAACCGGAGTTGGGTGTTGTGGTGAGGTCCCCCATCTTGACAGGAAGTGCGGAATCAGCCATGTTGGTGAGGGAAGCTTTTATTGACTTCCCTGAGTACTGACTTCCTGTAGTCAGGGCAGTACCTGTAGAAGATATTGAAAGGGGGGATAGCTGATTTTAATTAAGTTTCCCTCTGCTTGTTTTAAAGCATAGTTGTAATGCGCGTGTTAGATTAGTGTTTAGTTATATGTATTCATTGATTTATGTTTCTTTTTGAATACTTTATTTATTATTAATAACTGTTTGCTGGTTTGTTTTTATATACCCACCTGCATAATGGTTTATTCTGGGGGAGAGGTAGGCCTGGAAGGGTATAAAGGCTGTTAGTTGGTTCAGTCAGGATCTTCCTTTTGTGCAGATCAGAGAGCAGTTTTGTAGCTCTATGGTTGGACTCAGTTATTGGAGTCAGTAACTGTGATTTAGTTATTTTTGGTGTTCACTTTGTTTGATATTTTGTTCAATTAGCTTTTTGTTTATTATTGTTCTTAAATAAAAATAGTTGGTTTTGCACCAAACTTCTCTGTGATCTGTGTGCTTCCCTGCAAATCAACACCAGCCGCTGGCTGCACTCTCCAACAATTGCCCTGAAATCAAACTTTGAAATATGGTTACAATGAAAGGGCCCCGCATGGTGCAAATACATTTCTCAGTCCATACCGATGTAGTCTTCTGACCTCCCCCCCACCCTTCTTCATGGCCAGCAGCTACCCTTCATGGGGCTCCAGCTACAGTATTTCCTGCTGCATGTCAGGACTGGTAGTGACCCCAGGCGAAGCAGGGCCCTCGGGAGGCGACGGCAGGGGAGCCCTTGGCCCTGCAGGTGGCAGCGGGAGCTCCACTTCTCCCTCGTACCTTGTAACTGGTACAGAGCAGCAGGCAGCCCCAGGGCGATGCACGACAGGGCGGCAGTGGTCCCTCAGGAGGCGACGGCGGCAACCGACTCTCACGAGGTGATTGCAGGAGGGGAGCCAGGACCAGCGGTCGTGCTGGGGTTGACCCTCTTCTCAGCCACTGCAACCCAGCAGTTTTCCCCTATTCAAAGGCCGCTGTGGACTGCCAGCCTCCTTTCCTGTCGTGAAGGGAAAGGCAGCTCTTGCTCCTCTCCATTGGGTGGTGGTGGAGACAGAGGCAGCTTCTGCTGCTCTGCTCCTGGCAAAGGCGGCAGGGGCTCCTCCCTTTCTGGCTGCGAAGGCGGCAGGGGCTCCTCCCCTTCTGGCTGCAGCGGGGGAACCAGCAGGCATGCTCCCTCTGCTGGTGGAGGTCAGAGCGGAACACAGTCCTCCCACAGCGGAGGAGGTGGAACCAGCAGGTATTCTCCCTCTGCTGGTGGAGGTGGGAGCGACAAGCAGTCCTCTCAGGGCAGTGGAGGCGGAACCAGCAGGTATTCTCCCTCTGTTGGCGCATACCTGGGCTGTGGATGTTCAGCCTTCCCCCTCTTGGGCTGTGGATGTTCGGGCTCCTACCACTCAGGTGCAGAACGTTCGGGCTCCTCCCTCTTGGGTGCTGGAGATGGCCGGGTCTGGTCTACTGCCCAGAACCACTTTGCAGCATCCCCCACCAGACCCTGGTTCCATGCCTCTTCATATTTAGGGTCTCCATAGCGGTAGTCCTCCCGGACGTGCCCAAACTCTCCACAGGCACCGCACATAGGAGCCCCTTCCATCCTCCACTGCTCCTGTTCGGCTGCCCAGTCCGGGAGCCCTGTTCAGCTGCTGCTGCTGTTGTTGTTGCAGCTCTCTGCAGCTTTTCCTCCCCTCCTTCTTCCTCCTCACTCCACACGTAAGAATAAAAAAATGAAAAAACTGCAGTACCCTACTCTGACCTGAGTCCAGCAGGCGCTGGTGATCCCACGTGTGACAGGGTGGCTGGGCGGTGACATCAAGGCAGAAGCAGGAACTAAGATCAATTACACCAGACACTGCAGATTCCAAACAAAAAGACTTGGCAACGCCGTGTTATTTAAATAATACAAAAATAAATAAAATATCTAAAACACAAAATACTGTGCTCACAGAGCAAGATAAAAGGTTCAAACAGAAAAAAAATTCATAAACCAGAAATAAACAAACCCAGGTCAGGCTGAGCAATAGCCTTCACTGTTCCTGTTGGTGTCATTTTAAATAAAGTTTAGTTTAGTTTAGTTTCGTTTCCTTTTCTCTCGCGTCTCACTTGCTCTCTCCGCTGTAACACCCACTGAGTGCAGCGAGCTGCATGATTTTATGCAGGTGACCATCTCCCGATTAGCAACAAATTAAATCACTTAATTGGGGAGATGGCCACCTTCTGCACAAGGTTTTTAAATCACTGTGGATGGGGCTACCCATCCACGCTACTAAACACAATACAAAACACGACTACGCCGTCATTTACAAAACAATAAATAAATACAAACACAATACCCTGGGCGCTTCACTGTCATCTATACATAATAATAAATCAAAAACCACAAATACAAAATAACACAGGGGCGGAGGGGGAAACCCTGTTCTAAAATAAACAAATACATTTAAACAGCAGGGCTTTCTACCACCCTGCTACACACCCAAATAAAAGGGCAGTGCAATGTAATCTGGGAGAGTCGCTTGGTGTATGTGAAGAAACACATTTTCATTCAAATGTCTGCCCACCAAGGTTTCACACTTTCTCAAAATGCCGCCATTTAAAATACTTAGATTGGAATATTTTTCTTGTATTCTTCAAGGGCTGGAGTCATTCATTTTTCATTGTTGTTGTTGTTGTAACCTTTATGTGTGGTTACATCCCGCCAATCTATAAATTCAACTCCAAGCTCTGGATCACACCCTTATCATATTGATTGTCACTAATGAACCTCTATGTTCTTTACTCACCATTCTTTAACCCTTTACTAACCCTTCTTTGCATTGATGGCGCGCCCCAGCAGCACATGCAGCGCATCAACCGCACACAGTCCAAACAAACCATGGCCCAATTCAAAAGTAGGTCATTCTCTTTTTACTCTGCATTTTGTATTTTAAAACACCCCCAGTCCTTCAACACCATTCAGTCCTTCTTAGCCAGTGCAATATTAAGCACACTACGTTGAAATGGCAAATGTTAGTTTTAGTGAGAGTTGGAATTTGTTTTCCCATTCTCTGTCAGTCTAGGTTCCGCTTGGGTTAGCATCGATGCATCCCAGCCTTGGAGGCTGATCGGCTCGGTCTCATCTCCATGAGGGCGTCTCTATTTGAGACAGGGGGAAACCATGAAACCCCTTCTTTGCATGTTTATTTCCTTCTCTCTTTCAGTGTTCCTTTCATCCTCTGAAGTCTGTCTGTGGCAACCTCCCTAAGAGTCAGTGCCGTGGAGACTTCAAGTCTTCTCTCTGAACTACTAGCGTTCCTTCATTTCCCCTTGGGGGAAGTAACGCTTGCTTCCCAGCCTTGCAGACCGATTGGTTCAAGCCAGGTGGAAATCCTATTTCAAGTCCATTCAGCCCCAGCTCCTGTTGTGTATGCAAGGTCTGTTTTATTTTGCCACAAAGACAGAAGCTGCTTTTTTATGTACAATGCAGCTTCCTATTGAAACGCAGACATGAGCTGACAAATGGTTTGTTTGGTTTTTTACTAGATTTTGTACACGTTCAGTTTCCATGCACAATATAATATTTATTTTCGTAGTTTGTGAAATTTTAAAGGCATTTACTGCCGATAGCATGTTTCTTTTTATTTTAATAAATAAATAAATAATGAAATGCTTAGCATTTCAAAACAATGTTTTCAATAAATGATTGATTAAATAGTAATATAAACAAGCTTAGTTTTGTTGTATTGCTTTTATTTATAAGTTAACCATGTTTCTGTTTCCACTGATCCTGTTCTTTCCAGTCTGCTGCAGGGTTACCGCAGGCACCGTCACTGTGCATTGCATCTCAATTGCTTTTCAAACTCACCCAAACAATCTTTTTCTTTTTTTTATTCAGTGTCTAGACGAAATGCTGGTCCTGAGTTGAGGATGGTGCTGATTGGAAAAACTGGGACTGGGAAGAGTGCAGCAGGAAACACCATCTTGGGCTCTAAGCAGTTTAAATCTGAAACTAGCTCCTCTTCAATTACAAAAAAGTGTGAGAAGATTAAAGGAGAAGTTGATGGGAGAAGCGTTGTTGTGGTCGACACTCCAGGCTTGTTTGACACCGAGCTCAGTAAAACAGAAGCTTTATGTGAGATTGGGAAGTGCATTTCTATGTCTTCCCCGGGACCCCATGCATTTCTGATTGTGATACAAGTGGGTCGATTCACAAAGGAAGAGAGAGACACAGTGGATCTAATCATGAAGATTTTCAGTGAGGAAGCTGAGAAATACACAATGGTGCTCTTCACCCGCGGAGACGACCTGGAAGATAATGAGACGATTGAGGAATACATTGAGAGAGGTGATCCGTACCTCAAGAACATTGTAGAGAAGTGTGGAGGCCGGTGTCACTCCTTCAACAACAAGATGATGAGCGATCGCTCCCAGGTCACTGAGCTGCTGGGGAAGATAGACAAGATGGTGGCAAACAGAGGCAGCTGCTGCACCACTGAGATATACAAGAAGGTTGAAGCAGCCATTGAAGAAGAGATACAGAGGATAATGGAGGAAAACCCAGGTTGCAGTGAGGAAGATGCTAGAAAGAAAGCAGAAGAAAGCAATCCATTTATAAAAGCATTAATAATACTAGGAACAGGAGCAGTAATAGGAGCATTGGGAGGACCCATAGGAGCAGCAGCAGGAGCAGCAGCAGGAGCAGCAAGAGGAGCAGCAGGAGCAGCAGCAAGAGGAGCAGCAGCAGCAGCAGCAAGAGGAGCAGCAGGAGCAGCAGCAAGAGGAGCAGCAGCAGCAGGGGTAGTAGCTGTGGTAAATGACAAATGTTCAATACAGTAAAGTAATATATGATCCCTGACTTTGTCAGACTCCAGTGTATTTCAATGCGCTTTCTGTTTACTTCATGTATTGTTTCTCCTGCTCTCTGTACAATGAACTCAAACATATTACTGTGGCTGTTTTTTTCTTTTAATTTAGCAAGAACCTCAAATAAACTTTAAAACACAATTTTGTTGTATATTCTTTTCTCATGACAATGTTTGCTTGAAATCATTTTTATAAGGGACTGAACAGAACTTTAAGTTAAAGCTGACTATTTTTTGTATTTGATTATTACTCATTTATATCAACTACTATTCAATTCATTATCATTATTATTATGCATAATTAATAGGCAAGCTAAGTCACATGACTCCCATCTCCCGCTCAGCTGTCTGATTCAGTCAGCAGTCCTCTTGAAGCAATGAAAAGAGCATTAGGAACTTCTTCTATTATAAACTACTTCTGATGAAGACGACAGCCACAGTGCATCGACTACGACTGGGGACACAAACGAAGCCGCTGATAAAGTAAAGCATTCTGACAAGATGGAGAAAGGCACTTTTGTGGAAGTTCTGTAGACAAACATAATGTGAATTCTTACAATCATTTTTGTTTAACAAAATATATATTTTAGTGCATGCTCGGCCTCAACAGTTTTAGACTGATGCGATAAAGGTGACTAATTGTCATGTTAAAAACATTGCTGTGAGGGAGGAGACGCTCACATTGTCTCAGTATGTATCTGGACATTTACTGCAAATGCTTTTTTTGTGTTGCTGATCCTTGTGTCTAGTAAGGGAAAGGGGAAAAAAACACAAATTCACTTCCCTGTTGTACGGGGACTGGAGGCCTGTGGTTGGGAGTGTCCTGAAAAACAAAAGAAAGTTTAATCAAGAGTACGGTTTAGAGAGCTGGTTTGGAAGGGAGCACACTTCCAGAACAATGTATTGCCGTATTGTTAAGATAAACTTTAAGATGAACAACAGTTATTTTAAGGTGCATGTTTTTTGATATGCAACGGTTCAGGTAACCGGAGTTGGGTGTGGTGGTGAGGTCCTCCATCTTGACAGGAAGTGGGGAATCAGCCATGTTGGTGAGGGAAGCTTTTACTGACTTCCCTGAGTACTGACTTCCTGTAGTCAGGGCAGTACCTGTAGAAGATATTGAAAGGGTGATAGCTGATTTTAATTAAGTTTCCCTCTGCTTGTATTAAAGCACAGTTTTAATGTACGTGCTAGATTAATGTTTAGTTATATGTATTCATTGATTCATGTTTCTTTTTGAATACTTTGATATTTATTATTTATAACTATTTGCTGGTTTGTTTTTATATAAATACCTGCATAATAGTTTATTCTGGGGGAGGGGAGGGCCTGGAAGGGTATAAAGGCTGTTAGTTTTGTTCAGTCAGGATTGTCTTTTTGTGCAGATCAGAGGGCAGTTTTGCAGCTCTAGGGTTGGACTCAGTTATTGGAGTCAGTACCTGTGATTAGGTGACTATAAAAAGTTATTTTTGGTTTTCACTTTTTCTTTCTTCAAATTGTTTGATATTTTGTACAATTAGCTTTTTGTTTATTATTGTTCTTAAATAAAAATAGTTGGTTTTGCACCAAACTTATCTGTGATCCGTGTGTTTCCCTGCAAATCAACACCAGCCACTGGCTGCACTCTCCAACAATTGCCCTGAAATCAAACTTTGAAATATGGTTAAAATGAAAGGGCCCCGCATAGTGCAAATACATTTCTCAGTCCATACCGATGTGGTGTTATTTTGTGGTACGTGTTAAAAAGTGGCACACCATGTACTGCACATGATTTCAGCTCAGAAAACAAGGAAAAGCCCGTCTGAAAGGGGTATGATGTGCTGAGCTTGGCCCTTGAAGTTCTTTTTAATTCATTCTTTTCACAATTCAGCACATTTGTGTGACTTAAACTGATGAGAAACAAATTGGGATGTCTGAAATTGTAAACATATACAATTTAGTGGGTGAACTACAGTTTGTCTTGTTCATAGCGATTTGTGCAGCAGTGAATCACAGCACTTCTAAATCAATGTATCGTACCATTTTCTGATGTTACACGGGTCAAGTTTTGTTATGCGTAGCACTTTCTAACACTACACCGGTACTGTTTTGTGTGGATGCTTCACAATCAGAACTATTGTAAGGGCAGTAAAAGTGCTTCAGGAAACAGACGATCATGCTCTAACCGTTTACTTTATTTTTTAAGTTAATTATTGTGAGATTCTTTGAAACTTTGTTTTTATATTTTTCTATATCAGAAAAAAATGATATTTGTCTTTCCGTCTGTCATATTGGCATTTTCAGTTTTTTGCTTCATTATATTAATAAATCAATTGCATATATAAGTTTCATGAAAGTAAACATTCCCCATTTTTTATATAAATATTTAAATAATAATAAAACAAATCTTATCACACTATTTGTATTTTATTCTACAGAAAAACTGCTGAAACTGTGCAATGGGTGTATTTTTATACTCATGTTTTTTAAATGCTTATGACAGTCTAATAATAAAGCAGCAGCTGTATTTATGTCTGATTGTAATAACTGAGGTCACTATCCTCCTAAACTACTGGCACTAACATGGATTAAAATATATATATGTGCCTATAGTAGGCAATACATTTTATCCACAACTTCATGTACTCAGACATAAAATCTTCAACAGAAATCAGGCATATAAGAGTTTAATAGCTTATAAATAATCGATTACCATTTACAATGTAATACTACAAATTGTCTATACTTTTATATGAATAAAATAGGACACTAAATATTCTTGTATAAGTTGTATAAAACAATGTATTTCTTTTTCTGCATTAGTTTCCTTTGTATAGCCACCCAAATAAAAGGGCAGTGCAATGTAATCTGGGAGAGTCGCTTGGTCTTTGTGAAGAAACACGTTTCCATTCAAATGTCTGCCCACCAAGGTTTCACATTTTCTCAAAATGCCGGTATTTAAAATACTTAGATTTTCTTGTATTCTTCAAGGGCTGGAGTCATTCATTTTTCTTTGTTGTTGTTGTTGTTGTTGTAACCTTTAGTGTGGTTCAGGGGGCAGGAGCTCCTCCCCAATTACATCCCGCCAATCTATAAATTCAGCTCCCTGTTTAAGCTCTGGGTCACACCCTTATCATATTGATTGTCACTAATGAACCTCTATGTTCTTTACTCGCCCTTCTTTAACCCTTTACTAACCCTTCTTTGCATTGATGGCGCGCCCCAGCAGCACATGCAGCGCATCAACCGCACACAGTCCAAACAAACCATGGCCCAATTCAAAAGTAGGTCATTCTCTTTTTACTCTGCATTTTGTATTTTAAAAGACCCCCAGTCCTTCAACACCGTTCAGTCCTTCTTAGCCAGTGCAATATTAAGCACACTACGTTGAAACGGCAAATGTTAGTTTTAGTGAGAGTTGGAATTAACAACTCCCTCACAACTCCTTTGTTTTCCCATTCTCTGTCAGTCTAGGTTCCGCTTGGGTTAGCATCGATGCATCCCAGCCTTGGAGGCTGACCGGCTCGGTTTCATCTCCATGAGGGCGTCTCTATTTGAGACAGGGGGAAACCATGAAACCCCTTCTTTGCATGTTTATTTCCTTCTCTCTTTCAGTGTTCCTTTCATCCTCTGAAATCTGGCAATGGTTGACCTCCCTAAGCGTCGGCTTTCCTTGTAAGCCAGGGAGACTTCCAGTCTTCTCTCTGAACTGTCTACTGGCATTCCTTCATTTCCCCTTGGGGGAAGTAACGCTTGCTTCCCAGCCTTGCAGACCGATCGGATCGAGCCAGGTGGAAATCCTGTCCTCTTTCTCTTTATTTTGCCTCAAAGACAGAAGCTGCTTTTTTATGTACAATGCAGCTTCCTATTGAAGCACAGACATGAGCTGACAAATTGTTTATTTGGTTATTTACTAGATTTTGTACACGTTGAGTTTCCATGCACAATATAATATTTATTTTCATAGTTTGTGAAATTTTAATGGCATTTACTGCTGATAGCATGTTTTTTATTTTAATAAATAAATAAAATATGAAATGCTTAGCATTTCAAAACAATGTTTTCAATAAATAAGTGATTAAATAGTAATATAAACAAGCTTAGTTTTGTTGTATTGCTTTCATTTATAAGTTAACCATGTTTCTGTTTCCACTGATCCTGTTCTTTCCAGTCTGCTGCAGGGTTACCACAGGCACCGTCACAGTGTATGGTAGCTCAATCGCTTTTCAAGCTCACCCACACAATATGTTTCTTTTTTTTTCAGTGTCTGGAGGAATTGCTGATTCTGAGTTGAGGATGGTGCTGATTGGAAAAACTGGGACTGGGAAGAGTGCAGCAGGAAACACCATCCTGGGCTCAAAGAAGTTTATATCTAAACCTAGCTCCTCTTCAATTACAAAAGAGTGTGAGAAGATTGAAAGAGAAGTTGATGGGAGAAGCGTTGCTGTGGTCGACACTCCAGGCTTGTTTGACACGGAGCTCAGTAATGAAGAATCTTTACGTGAGATTGGGAAGTGCATTTGTATGTCTTCCCCGGGACCCCATGCATTTCTGATTGTGATACAAGTGGGTCGATTCACAAAGGAAGAGAGAGACACAGTGGATCTAATCACGAAGACTTTCGGTGAGGGAGCTGAGAAATACACAGTGGTGCTCTTCACCCGCGGAGACGACCTGGAAGATAATGAGACGATTGAGGAATACATTGAGAGAGGTGATCAGCACCTCAAGAACATTGTAGAGAAGTGTGGAGGCCGGTGTCACTCCTTCAACAACAAGATGATGAGCGATCGCTCCCAGGTCACTGAGCTGCTGAGGAAGATAGACAGGATGGTGGAAAAGAACAGAGGCAGCTGCTACACCACTGAGATGTACAAGAAGGCTGAAGCAGCCATTGAAGAAGAGAAAAAGAGGATAATGAAGGAAAGCCCAAGTTGCAGTGAGGAAGATGCTAGAAAGAAAGCAGAAGGAAGCAATGCATTTATAAAAACATTAATGATACTAGGAGCAGTAATAGGAGCATCAATAGGAGGATTGGGAGGACCAGCAGGAGCTGCAGCAGGAGCAGATATAGTAGCTGTGGTAAATGACAAATGTTCAATACAGTAAAGTCCTGTATGAGCCCTGACTTTGTCAGACTCCAGTGTATTTCAATGCACTTTCTGTTTACTTCATGTATTGTTTCTCCTTCTCTCTGTACAATGAACGCAAACATATTACTGTGGCTGTTTTCTTCTTTTAATTTAGCAAGAACCTCAAATAAACTTTAAAACACAATTTTGTTGTATATTCTTTTCTCATGACAATGTTTGCTTGAAATCATTTTTATAAGAGACTGAACAGAACTTTAAGTTAAAGCTGACTATTTTTTGTATTTGATTATTACTCATTTATATCAACTACTATTCAATTCATTATCATTATTATTATTATGAAAACATATAGCTTCATCAAAAAAATAATAATTTTAAGACAGTAAGTACATAAACATAGCATTGCTATGACTACAAGAGGGGGCAGAGATTTTGATAAGGGTATATATATAGAATCCATCTCATGAGAATCTGCCGAATACTGAATCTACAAAATCTGTCAAGAAAACTGTTGAATGAAAAACAGACTGGCAGCTACTAACAAGGGATGCGCACGATCTACTGCTTTGAGCCTTTTAGTTCATAGTATTTTTATTACCGAATGGAAATATATCCCTGAATAAGATTTCACTTTGAAAATTACACAGTTTACCGCTAGCCCCCTCCCACCCACAACAGAAATGTCAAAAGAACCGTTTACTTTACAAGAAAGGAGAGCTGCATCTTTGCCATAACCCACGATTTATGGAGTGGTGGTCCAGTGGTTAAAGAAACAGGCTTGTAACTGAGAGGTCACCGGTTCAATTCCCAGCTCAGCCACTGACTCATTGTGTGACCCTGAGCAAGTCACTTCACCTCCTTGTGCTCCGTCTTTCGGGTGAGACGTTGTTGTAAGTGACTCTGCAGCTGATGCATAGTTCACACACCCTAGTCTTGTATTTTGTAAAGTGATTTGTGATGGTGGTCCACTATGAAAGGCGCTATATAAAAATAAAGATTATTATTAATACATTGAGCAACTATTATAATTTTAAGACAGTAAGTACATAAACATAGCATAGCTATGACCACAAGAGGGGGCAGAGATTTTGATAAGGGTATATCTATCTATCTATCTATCTATCTATAGGTAGTAATTGCACTATGTTCCCCAGAATGCACCGGGACTGAGTCAGGACGAGGTTCACCTAGCTCTAATTTTAATGTGAAGCACCTGAGGCTGATTAAACCCTGGATAAATGCAGGGGCAACCCTGTAGACAGGGCTGACAGAGGAAAGTCATGTGTGGAGCAGACCTGGGTGGTCACAAGAGAAAGGTACTGTGTGAACCTTATGCAAAAATTGTAACAATATTGTAACAATAGCCTTTGGCCAAGGCTTATTTACACCCTATTAACAGACCCGACACAGAACGGTACCTTGTAGCACTGTCGTGTACTTTCATTAAATACAAAACACAAATAAACAAACCAAACCCTAACTACAACTGGACGGCTAAACCGTTTGCCAGCCAAAACCCTTTACAAAGGAAAGTTTACTGAAGGAAAGTAAAGTCACCTCTACTGGCACAGAGAGTAGAGCAACTGGATCTCCTGTTAGCCGTCCATGTCAGGCCTGATGAGAAATGAAAAGAAACATCACCGCTTAGCGTCATACAGAACCATTGCAGTGCCGCTGTCTGTCTGTCTGTCATTGAAGATCATTGAGGGTATAGTTAGCACGCTGTGGTCCCATTCTATCAGCCTCACCCCATTGTAGCTGCCCTATACTTGTGCTACCATTGCCCCCTCAGTGTAATACAGAGCCATTGCAGTGCCGCTGTCTGTCTGTCTGTCATTGAAGATCATTGAGGGTATAGTTAGCACACTGTGGTCCCATTCTACCAGCCTCACCCCATTGTAGCTGCCCTGTACCTGTTGGACCACAGTGTCCTAACTGTACCCTAAATGATCTTCAGTGGCAGGCAGACAGACAGTGGCACAGCAATGGTCATAAAATACAAGTGAACTATGGATGATGGATTACTGCAGAAGTATGAAGTAAATTCAATACAGTTTGGATGAGAATTAAAGCACTAGAGATCTTTGCGTGTATCTCTGTCTCCCCCCAGTGGGTACAGGCGATACTGCAAGCTAGTCAAGTTAAGGTCTAATGCCCCGTTTCCACTGGCCACGTCAAGGTCCTGACCGATGGAGTGGGAGCAGGTTTAACAGAACTTTAAAATGCCTTCTCACATAACCCACAAAAAAAGAAGGACTTTAAAGAGGCTGCCTGTCTAAAAATGACATCACCAATTTATATGTGTTATCAGTAAATCATACGGACATTTCATACTATTAACTTTTATAATATGTCATTGTCTAATATCAGTTAATAGGAATGGAAATCGAATTTGAAATTGAAGCATTAATGTCTGAAACATGTCCATGTAAAATGTGAAGTTGTTTATCACTTCAGAATTACATCTACTGTACTTTTATATCATGTTACACACACCTTATTTGGCACAATTTCACTTCAATATAGTGAATCAGCCCCTCCCCAGCTGGTTCAATATAACTACATTAAACAAGGTGGGTGTTAGAACTGACATCCAGTTTACTTTGGATATCTCTGCCCTGGAAATACTCAAGTCAGGCAATAATTCAGTAGCTCAGAAACTAAGACTACCATACCAATTAAAAATGAAAGTGCAAAAACATCTGCAATATTTCTCCAAATAAAAAGGTCTCAATACAGAATCAGGGTCTGCTGAAAAAAATAAATTATTTAAAATAAGTAGTTTGTGCGCTCATGAAAAATAAACACTGAAGACACTGAGCCTTATTAACAAACCACATTGGAGTGTTAGTATAATATACTAATCCAAATGCAGCACATACACTCCTCCATACTGATGAGGGCATCTGGCTGTAGATCTTCACACTGGCCATGGAACCATTCTCCACACCTCCCGCATTCCACCATCAGCTCCAGTGCAATCCTGTCTGGTCTCCACATCACAGAAATGTACCTCTGGGAGGGGGGTTCTCTCACAGCTCGGGAAAGGAGGAAGAGATCCATCTACAAAACAAGAAAAAAAGATGATCACGCATTTGCTTTTGATCATAACATAACTTACCTGGATCTCCACCCATGCAGAGTGTGAGGCTGTTTGGGATGGTAAACAGTCCACAGTCCCTCCATCCCTGCTGCTGCTGTACATGTGGCCACCCGATCCCAACTGTCTTTCCACTGAACTGCAGCAGTGATACCACCTGGGAACGGAAATCATGCTTATTATTAATTCCCAAAGAGTCAAACACATTTAAAGTACCTTCCTCACAGCCTATGTTACTGACCGTGACCCAGTGATTGCAAGACACATTGAGAATCTGTACAAATCCCTGAGCCGGTGAGCTGAAGGAGGTCAGCTGTGTCAGGCTGGTGACAGCATACAAACCTCCCACCTGTGGGTACTGTCTACGTAGCAGAGCCTGGCTGTGTCCATGACCTCATCACCCCTCCACATGTGCTGTCCAACACAATAAAACAAATAACTCCTAATTCTGGGGCTCCCCCCACCTCCTTGTCCACACACCCATGAGCCGAAGTGTCCTGCGTGAACTTCATTGAGAATGGCAGTCTTCTCCTCTTCATCGGTCACACGGAGACACTCTCCATTCTTCTCAAGGACATACAGGTACTGACCTGACAGATCAAACAAAAGGAAAGATAATACTACAGTAAATACTTAAATGAGTGGAGGTTTTAAAATGAATGTTTTTAAAAAGAATGACCTCAAACCTATTCAAAAGAATGAGAAAAGCATTCATTGTGATGTAGCCCTAAAGACCTGACACTACTGACATGTTGTGGAAAACGGTCTCTGCCAATTATAATGGTGATTTCCATTAGAGAGAGAGAGAGAGAGAGAGAGAGAGAGAGAGAGAGAGAGAGAGAGAGAGAGAGAGAGAGAGAGAGAGAGAGAGAGAGAGAGAGAGAGAGAGAGATGTTTTAATCTTTTAAACCTTTACTTATACACACACACACACACGTTTATCATTTATTTAAATGTCTATGTACGTCTTCAAAAATACTGGACGGCTTCAATA
This sequence comes from Acipenser ruthenus, assembly GCF_902713425.1. Taxonomy (NCBI): domain Eukaryota; kingdom Metazoa; phylum Chordata; class Actinopteri; order Acipenseriformes; family Acipenseridae; genus Acipenser; species Acipenser ruthenus. The sequence goes on along the minus strand of NC_081241.1, from coordinate 901,216 downwards.
ACTTATAATGTATTCATATTAATCGATATTTCTTTATTTTTTTACGTTTCAAAGCGAATGTCCTGGCTTTCTTTCTGATACCCCTCCTCTTCTCTCTGGTGTATTTTTCAGGATACTCAGTAGCGATGTTCTGCTCCATATCAATGATAAATGTAGTTTTCTGAGTAGTTTTCTCAGTATAAATTTGTTCTGTAAAAAGATAAATGATTTGATCACAATTGTATGACGGGGTCAGTGAACTCCAACTGTCAGTCTCAAGACCAGTGGAGCAAAAGCAGTGACGCACATAGCAACAGAACGCTGACACGTCACATGACTCAGGGGGGGACGCACATAGCAACAGAACGCTGACACGTCACATGACTCAGGGGGGACGCGCATAGCAACAGAACGCTGACATGTCACATGACTCAGGGCGGGACGCGCATAGCAACAGAACGCTGACACGTCACATGACAACGGCACAGAGTGCGCAGTTTCGTGCTGTGTGAATAACGGCGATTTTAAATGAATTTTAAAGAATGTTTTTTTTTTAAGAATTTTAAACAATTTGTTTTCGCTTTTATCGTCTTTTCCAGTCCATGTATTACACTCACTCACACTCATTTAATCTGAAATAGCTTTGGTCTTGAATTGAAGTTTGAATTTCCATTGACTGGGATATTTAATCGTTTGTTTCTTCATCGCTATACTCGGTGCTTACTTTGTTTCGGGGCTCAGCCCCGGAACCTCTGGGCGTGCAGAGTCATATTCCCGGGACCTCGAGTTAGAAATCTCATTAAACGCTTTCTTTTTAAATTCTCAACACAGTTGTATCAAGTCTGCAAGTCCTTGCGTGCGCGCTAAAGAGACAGTCCGCTGCCACGTTTTTAGCCGACTTTAAATTACTTTACGATTTCATCTTGAGCGCCTTTAAGTAAGATGTCTCTGGCTGCGCTTTTGTCTTTTATAAAAAAAACAAATAAGATTACTTGATTTGAAAAACGTCATGAACGATACAAGCAACTTCTTACACTACTTGGTCTGATTAAATGAGTAGAACACAACAAAATATGAAAGCGGAACATTCATTCAACAAAGAACAACGGCAACTTTTCAATGAAAAAAATAGATTGTAGCCTACTTCAATAGGAACATTAGCCTGCTATATTATATTAAACCAAAACAACAAAAATAATAACGGGGGGGGGGGCGTGTTTATTTTAAATCAGTGTCGTCCTTCTGGAGTCCTCGGAATGTCTTTTAATGCGTTTGTTTTTTTAAACCATTCAAATGCAAAATCATAACAAAACGTGTACACATGCTTTTTTGTATTTATTATTTGTGCTGCGGTTGCCTTTTCTTAATTTCTCTGCTGCACTCCTGCTTTGTATGTGATGCAGAACACGTGATTGTAAATCAGCTAACACTAGCACGTGCAATACTCTTTCAAATACACGTGTTATGATTTTGAATGCGCGCTTCTTCAGGACGGTATTATTGTCATTGCTTGCACCCCGGCTCCTCTTTCTTTACACATTAAGCACTGGCTATATATACTGTAGCTGGACCTGGCAACGAGGCGTGCAATTTTATAGAGGGGGCTCCGAGGAAGACGCGTGGAATGTCATGGGACTGTATGGGACACTTTCATTACATATCGTGCCCGTCTTTGACACTGCATTTATAAATCAGGACACTCATTCAATCTGAAATAACTTCGGAGCAGTGTTAGAGCTATAGACTACAGCATAGATACACAGGAATTGTAAGTCCTATTCTGAAATGATGTTGAAGATGATGTGGCAGGTCCACGGATGACATCCTTCCACGTCCCTCAGTTTGTGGTGGTTGAGCAGCGCTGGCTGTTCCAGCCTGTAGAGCGGCTCTTACAGCAGCAGCAGCTGCGCGCTCGATGATTGCAGGTGAGATACTGGAATCCGCCAGGATGTCTTTCTGAACGAGAACCTGACCGAGTCCGTGGAGATTCCGAAGAGTGATGACGTCACGAAGCTATACGTTAATGATCGGGTTGCTATAGGTTTTGTGAATGGAGGCTGTTCTGCTGTGAGTATATCGGGGTGCTCTGTGCTCCCCTCGTTAATGATCGCGTTGCTATAGGTTTTGTGAATGGAGGCTGTTCTGCTGTGAGTATATCGGGGTGCTCTGTGCTCCCCTCGTTAATGATCGCGTTGCTATAGGTTTTGTGAATGGAGGCTGTTCTGCTGTGAGTATATCGGGGTGCGCTGTGCTCCCCTCGTTAATGATCGCGTTGCTATAGGTTTTGTGAATGGAGGCTGTTCTGCTGTGAGTATATCGGGGTGCTCTGTGCTCCCCTCGTTAATGATCGCGTTGCTATAGGTTTTGTGAATGGAGGCTGTTCTGCTGTGAGTATATCGGGGTGCTCTGTGCTCCCCTCGTTAATGATTTCAGTTGTGTTGCACAGTCGAAACACAGCTAACTGCGGAACGAGTGATTTCGGAGATACAAACACGGAGATGACTTCAAGGAGAAGCAAACAAAGATGTCTCCACAGCTGCATGGGAACCTCAGCATTTCCCCGGTTCATTATTAATAGCGGGCTGTCAAGACTTGTCAGCGGGTCGAGCGAGGTGAGATAAAGACACACACAGGATTATTTAAAGTCGTTCGTGACTCGCATGACTCTGAACAGGTCTGTGTTTCTCTCTCGTCATGAACCAGCTGCTGCCCAACCCAAGGAACTGCTTTGAAGACATTTACTTCCTGTGTCATGTGACCCGCAGCTCGCTTCAGCTACAGTGAAGAGGAGCGCTTGTGCGAGTCGATTTTATACTTCGTATTGTTGAGGATAGTGGATAATAAAACTATATCCATAATAATAATAATAATAATAATAATAATAACAACACACATAAATATAATACTAATAATCCCAGGTGAAAGTCAGCCGGTACGGCCCGGAACTGCGTACTGGCAAAACATCTTGTCAAGGTACTTCAATATTTCATCTTATCACAATGATAGGCTGCATCATTTTTTCTTTGTATTTTCCGTCCTTTTCGCTTCTTCTTCGTTGTTCGGTTATTATTGATGTTTAAGCAAAATAACTCGACGTCACGCAGGTTCCGGTCATGTGACTTATGATGTCAGAGTATGCTGACTGCCAAAGGGGCTTCCGCATACTTGTGAACATGGAGTCTTCAAAATAAGGGAGCTTTTGTAAACTGATATTTTCTAAAGACACAAGCATACAACTATTCCACTATAATTTGATAAAACTATTATTGTGTTAAATACGTAAGAACATAAGAAAGTTTCCAAACGAGAGGAGGCCCCATTCAGCCCATCTTGCTCGTTTGGTTGTTAGTAGCTTATTGATCCCAGAATCTCATCAAGCAGCTTCTTGAAGGATCCCAGGGTGTCAGCTTCAACAACATTACTGGGGAGTTGGTTCCAGACCCTCACAATTCTCTGTTTAAAAAAGTGCCTCCTATTTTCTGTTCTGAATGCCCCTTTATCTAATCTCAATTTGTGACCCCTGGTCCTTGTTTCTTTACTGCACAATACTGTTATTTTGGTACTGCGTCAGTGACTTGGAGAAAAAGAACGTCTTATTTAGTTTTTCAGGGCAAATCGGGTAACCCTAACAACACCAACAGTGTGAGAAACTCAAGCTCGAATATAAATTTGGTCAGACACCAAAATCCAAGCAGAACAACTGGACAAAACATACAAAAAGATCATAGTTTTTTTTTCCTATTAGGTGCTGTTGTAACTGTTAATATTAACCTGTATATTTAAAGTTCAAAATTAATAATTCAAAATGAAACATAATCTTAATTGATACAAAACTGTTTAAAATACAATGCTCCCATGGCACTCCATTAGCAACACAGACGTTTCCAAAAACGAACCCAGCATTTGAGTAACTGTGATAACAAGAAGCGGTCGGGATGATTTCAAACAGCATGAAAAGATAAGGGGCCGGTCTAAAGAAAGAGAAAGAAAAATGACATTTGAAGCGCTGTACTCTTTAACAACGGACTTGTTTCAATTCTGTTGCAGAGGAGAAACCCAGCTAACTGAGGAACGAGTGATTCAGTAGAGAGAGGCATGGACCCGACTCCAAGGAGAAGAAGAAGGAGTAAAGAGAATGACCCTCCTGATATGTCACAAGAGCCTGCCAGGTACTGAAAGTCTTTTCTTATTAGTTCACGGTGTGGCGGCATGCTGAATAATACCTTTACTAAGAAGCTGTTCAGGAATCCAAATCACTGAGCTGAGTCTTAAGACCAGGGTTAGAGTCCAGACCTCTCTGTGCTTTACAATGCTTCCCTATGCTTTACCATGCCTCTCTGTGCTTTACAATGCTTCCCTATGCTTTACCGGACCTCTCTGTGCTTTACAATGCTTCCCTGTGCTTTACCACACCTCTCTGTGCTTTACAATGCTTCTCTATGCTTTACCATGCCTCTCTGTGCTTTACAATGCTTCCCTATGCTTTACCATGCCTCTCTGTGCTTTACAATGCTTCCCTATGCATTAACAGACCTCCCTGTGCTTTACAATGCTTCCCTATGCTTTACCAGACCTCCCTGTGCTTTACACTGCTTCCCTATGCTTCCCTATGCTTTACAGTTATTCCCTATGCTTTACCAGACCTCTCTGTGCTTTACAATGCTTCCCTATGCTTTACCAGACCTCTCTGTGCTTTACAATGCTTCCCTATTCTTTACCACACCTCTCTGTGCTTTACAATGCTTCCCTATGCTTTACCAGACCTACCTGTGCTTTACAATGCTTCCCTATGCTTCACCAGACCTCTCTGTGCTTTACAATGCTTCCCTATGTTTTACCAGACCTCTCTGTGCTTTACAATGCTTCCCTATGCTTTACCAGACCTCCCTGTGCTTTACAATGCTTCCCTATGCTTTACCAGACCTCTCTGTGCTTTACAATGCTTCCCTATGCTTTACCAGACCTACCTGTGCTTTACAATGCTTCCCTATGCTTTACCAGACGTCCCTGTGCTTTACAATGCTTCCCTATGCTTTACCAGACCTCCCTGTGCTTTACAATGCTTCCCTATGCTTTACCAGACCTCTCTGTGCTTTACAATGCTTCCCTATGCTTTACCAGACCTCCCTGTGCTTTACAATGCTTCCCTATGCTTTACCAGACGTCCCTGTGCTTTACAATGCTTCCCTATGCTTTACCAGACCTCTCTGTGCTTTACAATGCTTCCCTATGTTTTACCAGAACTCTCTGTGCTTTACAATGCTTCCCTATGCTTTACCAGACCTCTCTGTGCTTTACAATGCTTCCCTATGCTTTACCAGACCTCTCTGTGCTTTACAATGCTTCCCTATGCTTTACCAGACGTCCCTGTGCTTTACAATGCTTCCCTATGCTTTACCAGACCTCCCTGTGCTTTACAATGCTTCCCTATGTTTTACCAGACCTCTATGTGCTTTACAATGCTTCCCTATGCTTTACCAGACCTCTCTGTGCTTTACAATGCTTCCCTATGCTTTAACAGACCTCTCTGTGCTTTACAATGCTTCCCTATGCTTTACCAGACGTCCCTGTGCTTTACAATGCTTCCCTATGCTTTACCAGACCTCCCTGTGCTTTACAATGCTTCCCTATGCTTTACCAGACCTCTCTGTGCTTTACAATGCTTCCCTGTGCTTTACCAGACCTCTCTGTGCTTTACAATGCTTCCCTGTGCTTTACCAGACCTCTCTGTGCTTTACAATGCTTCCCTATGCTTTACCAGACCTCTCTGTGCTTTACAATGCTTCCCTGTGCTTTACCAGACATCTTTCTCTCTTATTCCCTCTCTCTATCTCTTTCTTTCTCATTTGAAAAACCGTGTTAATGAGTATTAATAAATAAGTCACAGTTAATCAAATTATTTTTTTATTAAATCACATTACTAAAATCTTAAAAAATAAACATAAAACTCATTTTATGGAAATCAAAGAAAACAAACACACACAATACAATACAATAATACAAACACACACATACAATAAAGCAAACTTAAGTTGACTTTTTTAAAAACTGTTACAGCACTGACTATTGGATGCCATTTTCTTAAATATATATAAAACATAACAATTCTTAAAAAAGAAATTAAATACAGTTACTTCCTATGAAATCCATTTGTTGCTAAAAACAAATAATTCACCTCGTTTCGCTCTGCAGGTGGCGCCGTTTTACCCCCTAACTTTCATCCAAAGTTGTGTCAGATTGAACATTCCCTTCACCTGAGGAGTGGAGAGGACAGACAGGGAGTTCAATACAAAGGGTTTCTTACAACACAAAACAGTCTAGTTCAGCTGGCAGATTGTTACAGGGGAATCAAAACAATGAAGCCAAAACCCAGGATAGAGCGGCTCAGTGAATGTGGTTTGGAATCTGTGCAGGAGGGTCATTGTGTCAGAGACGCCATAAAAGGACAGCGTGCCGGCATTAAAGTCCAGATACACTCCTATTCTGGGGGAGCGGGGGGCAGTTATTGCAGTTTTATTGTTATTGTGCCGGGCAAAGTAACTGGAGTCAGAGCAGTACACACTCCAGGACTTGTCATTGAATCCAAGGAGACAGGAAAGATCCTCTCCTTTCCTGCTGATTCCTTTATATGTGACTCCTATAGAAGCCCATCCCCCACTGCACTCAATCTCCCAGTAACAGCGAGTCCCAGACAAACCCTCTCTGCAAAGCACTTGTGCCCAGTAGTCAAATCTCTCTGAGTGATCAGGATATCTCTGAGTGTCTCTCCTCAGTGTCACCTTTCTGTTCCCTTCAGACAGACAGAGGATTCTATGCGCTGTGTTGGGGTCCAGTGTGAGCTGACAGGAATCTGATTGAAGAGAAGAGGACGGGTAGAGGAGAGACGGTTAGAAAAGTCAAATCACTGAGAAAATCAACAGTCATTGTCTGCTGCATCCTCACATCCTGTTTATGGAAGGTGTGTGTGTTGTTTTAATTATTTTTTTTAATACATTTTGACCACTTTTTTAAACTTTTAAATTGCATTTTCTGCCTCAAGATGGCTTCCCGCGGACCAGCATGGACCTCTCAGAACTACATTTCCCATCCTCCTCCTGCTCACTGGTAATTCCATCTCAATTACATATGTGAGCAGGAGGATGATGGGATATGTAGTTCTGAGAGGCCCATGCAGTTACATGTGAAGCCATCTATAAGTATAAAAAAGTGGTCAAAATGTAAAAAAAATAAAAATAATTAAAACAATCCACACACCTCACGTAAACAGTTGTAGCAACACATGGGAACATGCAACACAATAAAATACAAAGGACCTTATGAACCCTTTAAACCCTCTTGCTGTTTGATTGTTTTGTTCATTATAATTCCTCGATCTTATCAAACTTCTTCAATTGGAACCAATCAAATGCAGCTCTGCATACAATTACAGTTCACTTAATGTTCCTACAGGGTATGTGTTGCCATTTTACCCACTCAGACCCCTTGCTTACTAAATATCTTCAATAGAATATCATCCACTCTTCAAATATCTGTCTAATATTTTAATGAGCAATCCATCCCACAAGTGCAGTGATACTGCAATATACATTTACTACCAGCACAGGATGACTGGGAGGGATAGCTGTTCATTTTACCCCACAACTGGTTTCACATGCATTGTACATGTATTAAAAGATGGGATGATTATCTATTCAGGGATACCAAGATATTTAGGGAGAGAAAGGTCAGAGTGGAAAAACAGGCAACAAATGCCCCTCCCCCAGTCATTCTGCATGTATTCATCTGAACCAATACTTGTTGGAGAGGAGTGTAGATTAATGGCTTCACAATTACTAATAAATAATAATAATTGCTGCCCTCAAGCTCCACCCCTCCCTGTTCTGTAGTGTTATCTCTTCTCACAATGGAGTGACACATCTTTCAATCAAATGTTTCAGTGAAAACAGACTTACATTTTAAAAACTCAGCTCTGTTCCTTGGCTCTGGAGCCTGCAGACTGTAAACTGCAACTTCATTCACTGGGCAGAAAAAAAGAGAGAGAAATAGAATTGAAACATGTGGATTAATACACAACACACACAAGACTCCAAACAGCAATCTGAAAAGAAACAAGGCTTATTCACGACATTTCAGGGTGTAAAAATCTCTCCTCCCTGCTCATTCTTCCCTGCTGTATCCCTCCTGCAATTTTCATATAGCCAACAATCTGCAAGAGGTCTTTATTAATGTCTTGCAAGTCCTGTCCCTCCTCAAGCCATGGACTATTTGAGAAATCTCTACCAAAGGAATCTATTTCACACCAACCTGTTGTGGTTATTTTGACTAATTCCCCCTTGCAGAAGTCCTCAATATGGTCTTTAAGTTCAGATACAGCTTTCCTCACAGCCCCAAAAGAGATGTCTGTATTGACAGTAACGCTGGGTAAGTCTCCAGCTTCAGGATGGGCACAGAGAGACTGGAAATTCTACAACAGGAAAGTGGAGAAAAGGAGTTTTCAGTGAAACAGAATGGGGTCCAAAACATTCCTGGGGAAAAGCAAGGATTCATTCAATTGGAGAGGTCTGTCTGAAACCGTCCCAGTTATGGACTTGAGATTTTCTAACAAGCAGTGATGTCACCTGTAGAAAATGGATGTGATCCTCTGTCTCTGAAAGCTGTTTCAGCTCAGTGTTTCTCCTCCTTAGCTCAGCAATCTCCTGCTCCAGTTTCTTCATGCGTCCTTCAGCCTGATTCACTGCAGCCTTCTCGTTAGCTCCAATCAGCTCAATAACCTCAGTGTGGGTCTTCTCAATGGATCGGATCAGCTCAGTAAAGATCTTCTCACTTTCCTTTATTTCTATGCATGCAGATCTCTGAGTGAAAGAACACAGTAGAGGAGACATGGTTAGAATTGATATCAAAAACACATCAGACATAGACAGTAAACTTCTGTAGATGTGTTCCAGTCCATCTGTTAATAATAATAATAATAATAATAATAATAATAATAATAATAATAATAATCCCCTCTTGTCAATACCCACTTTCAGTGACTCCACAGCCTGTTTCAGCTCCTCAATTTCTTTCAGTCTCTCCTGGATTCTCTGTTGTATTTCTGTCTGTGTCTCTCCCAGCTGCTTCTGTGTAGAAACACAGTGACATTTCTGACAGGGCATTGAGTAATATCCTGTCACACTCAATACAGACTATTTCAGAGCAGGCTGTGTTTTCACACCTCTCCCCCCTTTATATGAAGTTAGATTAAAGATACACACATTATGCGCACAGATACCCTAAGGGTCGAATGCACCAGCGTGGATTAACCACTAACCCAGATTAAATCAAGGATTATATTTGAATCATGTTGCACAAAACTTTAAACCAGGATTTATATGTAATCCTTGTTTAAAATTAATCCAAGGTTAAACATTTAAAAGATTAAATATAATGAAATTGCACCACTCATTTTAATCCATGTTTAAATGTGATAGCTGAATTAAATTTAAACCTTCCTTGGAGGTGGTTTAAACTTGGACAAAGGCAGCAGTTTCAGACAACATGTGTGTATAGTAGTAAAATACAGCACCATCTAGTGCACAGCTGCCAGCAATACAAAAGGACACTTGATCCACAGTAGCTGTCCACTAGATGGTACTGTTTCATACTAGTAACAGTGAATGATGGCTGATCTAGCATGTGTTACATGTTTGTTTTGTCAAGCACCTAGGAAACTGAAGCAGCTTTCTCTTTAATGGATATTTAGGGCTTCTGATTTCCGTTTTTAATCGATAAACACAGATAAAACAGCACTGATACAAAACAATGAAATCAGTGTAAAAAATGCCTAAATACACAAAATCCCCAGAAGAATGAGCCCGTGAGCAGAAGGACTTCACTGTGGAAGAGAGCAAAGGAAAGAGGGGACTAGTAGGGTGAGCGAAAGAAATTGTAGATTTTAACAAACAAAATCCCAAATAGGTTATTAAATTTCGTTTTAAACTAACTTAAACATATCTGTTTTAATAATGTAAAAATGTGTTTTAACGTGTTTTAATCTTGTATATTGTATATCATATTAATCTTGTATATTGAATATCATATTAATCTTTTATATTGAATGTCATATTAATCTTGTATATTGAATATCATATTAATCTTGTATATTGAATATCATATTAATCTTGTATATTGCGTATCATATTAATCTTGTATATTGTATATCATATTAATCTTGTATATTGAATATCATATTAATCTTGTATATTGAATATCATATTAATCTTGTATATTGTATATCATATTAATCTTGTATATTGTATATCATATTAATCTTGTATATTGAATATCATATTAATCTTGTATATTGAATATCATATTAATCTTGTATATTGAATATCATATTAATCTTGTATATTGCGTATCATATTAATCTTGTATATTGTATATCATATTAATCTTGTATATTGTGTATCATATTAATCTTGGTCTTTTCTGCTTTTTTTAAATTAGGTGCTTGACTTTTCTGGGAATGTCATTTTTAAAAAGTTTAACTTATTAAACTATGATATCTTAAACAATGAAATTGATCTATGATTTTATTAAATTGCAAGATAGATCTAAAAAACACTAGGAATATAAATCATGCTAATTTTACACTACAAATTCCAATGCACCACAAAACAGCTGAACAAATCCTTCTTACCCTGTGAGGCAGGGCTGAGGTCCTGCACGTGTAAACAGTGTGTTTTTGTTTGATTGTAAATAATGTTTTTGATAATCAAGTGTGTGCTAGATATGGCAGGGCATATTCAAATCCAGGATTTTAATCCCACCCTAGTCTAGAGAGGAGGTGTCAGGGAGACTGTTCCTGGAGCGGGACCTCCTTTCTTGTTTGGTCAACTTTTATTTTCTAGTTGTTTTCAAGCAGTGTTTTGTTTTGAATGTTTTGTGTTTTTTGTATCAAAGAAAACCTCCTGTGTCTCTCCTGTCAATCAGCGATAGCCACACCCATAACAACACCCGTGTTACACCCTGAAATACATTGTAGTACATCATAGTTTAGATAGAGCAATTAAAAAACTAGGGCTCTTTAAATAGCTCTTAATATACAATTAAAATCTGATCTAATGTGAAACTGTATAACCTAGTAAACAGACATGTTACATATCCCTGGGAATTCTTATCTTCTAGGATAGCTACAAGGAAATGGTTCAAACCCTTACCTGTTTCCCAGTCCTTTCTGCCTCAGCTGAGACTGTATCATGGCTCTTGTGATCCTTGTCTGTACACAACACACAAACACAAGTCTGATCTGTTCTGCAGAAGATATCCAAAACCTTTTGGTGTTCAGCACAAAGCTTCTGCTCCAGATTTCCAATTGCATTGATCAGCTTGTGCCTCTTGAAAGCAGCCCCCTCACTGTGTGGCTTGACGTGTTTTTCACAGTAAGAGGCCAGGCACGTCAAACAGGATTTCACAGCTTTGAACTTTCTCCCAGTGCAGAAATCACACGGCACATCTCCAGGTCCAGCATAACTTTGAGCAGGAGGAGGATTGAGTCCTGTTTTCTTTAATTTCTCCACAACTTCAGCCAGCATGGTGTTTCTGCACAGATCAGGCCTTGGGGTAAAGGTCTTTCTGCACTGGGGGCAGCTGTAGACACCTGTATGATCAGTCTGATCCCAGCAGTTCTTAATACACCCCATACAGTAACTGTGTCCACATGGAATAGCGACTGGGTCCTTCAATAGATCCAGACATACTGAACAGCTAAACTGATCCTCTGACCATAAGTTTGAAGCCATCTTGCTGCAGTGATACAGAGAGACTGACGATTTCACAACAGAAACTTTGCTGTGTTGATTTCCTGGAATTGTGTACAGCTCTGAGAGGCGGGGTTTGGGAGTGAGGTCAGGTTTAGACAAGCAGGCTGAGCAGAGACTGCTGAATCAGTGTGAGAGGGGCGGAGAGGAGAGAGTTGTGAGTGGGACTGGAGTTTGAGAATGGCATTGTCACAGTAACCCTTCTATAGCTACAGTATGTATTTGACTGCACTAGACCTTAACTTCTGTGTGGGTCTGAATCCTCAGAAGTTCACAAGGGAAGTGAGTTTGGTGGAGTTCAATCTTCGTGGGCATTAATCCACATCTCAAAGTCCATTAGTCCTCAACCACAAACTTGTCTCTGAGCACCAACTGCTTTCTTCCCTCCAGTTCAGAGAAAACTTGAGGCACAGAGTCTGAACTGGTCATCCCCCTAAGAGAACATGAAGGGTGGTCCATCCAGTCCAGGGGAGGCTGTATATTATGAGAACTAGACATGTTCTAGTGTTATCAGACAGGGTGTGTATGTTACTGACATACTCATTTATTACAGTGTTGATTTCATGAGATAAAACCATTTTATACAGAACAGACACTCAAACAAAGCTCACAATCAAGGGACCTACTTTTCAAATCTGTGCACTATTTGTTTTATTCATTTCAGACAATGTCTTCCCTCTCATCAGCAGAACATCCTTCTCTCAAGTCCCTTCTTGTTTTGCTGTTGCTCGTTTTGTTTTCCACACTTCTTTATTTCCACTCTCTTTGACTCAGGTGAAGCCCATTGATCCTGCAGCCCCCACACTGGTTTCCTCTCCCCGTTCACTTCCTTCCTTCCTGTGTTACAGGTAATAGGACCCCACCTCCTGACCCCCATCATCAAACATTTCAAAGAGATTTCATTTCAATCAGCCATGCTGCTGTGTTTTCATGAACAGATACAATTGGTTATTTTGAAAACTCTCCTGATAGATAGATATTAATGAACACTCATGGGGACCACACTGAGGTTAAAGGTTTAAACGTCATCATGTTCTTTACATTTCTTACCTGATGAGGATTTTCTATGGCTGTTTCTGATTAGATTTTATTCACCATGCTTACTAACTATTCCAGCAAAACACTGCTTCTGAAAAGACTCCTGGAGGCTGATTGTGGGGAAGCATATGACTGTTGCACGGGCTGCAGTGCACAATGCTTACCCTGTGGACTTCAGTGCCCAGCGCACCACCAATATGCTTCCCCACCTCGTTTCCACACAATCAGCCTGGACAAGAGTTTTCAGAGGCAATTCTTGCTGGAATAGTTAGGAAGCATTTCAACTAAAGATCTAAGCAAAAATCACATTGAATCATTCAGCACACACATACTAGGATATTAAAGATCAGAAATGTAATATTAAGAATATATAGATGATATAAACAATAGCTTAATTTAAATTACCTATTTTGAATTATATTTATTTAAGAAAAAACTTTTACATGCAGTTATTGCTGATCAAATTTAAAACCAATAAATTGTTTTGACAAATTGAAAATTACATTTCTTATATAAACATGAATACAACCTTATTTATTCATTTTAAATAAGTTTATTTATGAATTTTCATTGTGAAAGAAAAATAAATAGCAATCTGACAATCTTTAGCTTGTATTTGAAGACGGTGCTATTATCTTTTCAGACGCACCAATATATTTAGAAAGCGAGGGATCTGAGTGGGTAAAATGGACAGAAATGCCTCCACTTCAGTTCTCAATTGTTTTTGGAGGGGAGGGGAGTTTTCTTCTTCAACAAGGAGAACAAGTGGAATAACAAGAACAAGCTTGTTTCCATGTTTAGACTGTCCATTTCTCCTGATTTATCACAGTATTAACAATGGGTTTGACTGCTGTGTTAGAGCGTCTAGTTCTGTACAGGAATATAAGAAGGATGGAACTCCAGCCATTGGAATAGTTGTGTCAATACCCTCGATTCACCATGAAGTGTGATCCTGGGCTGGAATCACAATATGTGCTTCTGCTGTTTCTGTTCAGATGATACAGAGACAGGGATGGGTTTCACAAGAAACTAAACTTCCCAGTGTTTCTGAATTCCAGGAGTTATATAAAGCTCTAAGAGGCGGGTTTTGGACTGAGGCCAGGTTTCGATAAACAGGTTGAACAGAAACTGAGATGTTTGTTAGCGTTTATCATTCACTGAGATCTCTCGTGCTCTGCGCACATATGAAAACATCACTTGTTGAGAAAGTGTTCTCTTTATACAAGCCCCTTCTTATTAAAATATTGTCTCTGTGTTTCAGCCACTAGAGCAGAATCTCGTCCATGGAATTCTGTGGCTCTTCTCTCCAGTTTATAAGAGTCTAATCGAGGAGCAGTGCAGTGATGTTAATACAATACTAAGAGAAATGGGGTAGAGATCACATTTAAAGTGCTGGCCTCGTCATTTTAAAACATGTTCTTCTGCCTGTATCCCAATTTAACACAGCATGCTATACATGTAGATTCAATAGCAGCATTTCAAAGCAATGCAATCTTTCTCCCAGCTTTTCTAGTACTTTTAAAAGGACTGTACAGTAGCTTCCCCTGCAATGCATATTATAGTCGACTCAAGTTGCAGGCAATAGCAGCGAGTGTTGAATTCCCTCACATTTGTAGTCAGAAACAGAAACTCCAGACAAAGAAAGAGTCAGTAAGAAAAGCAGCCCTGCATTTTGTTTCTTTTCACCCCTTCCGACCCCCAGCGAATTACACAATAAAATACACAACACACACCAAACTAGGTAATAGGTCACAATTATTAGAGATGTTTCATATGTTGTTAATGGAAAAATATGATTTTGATAATAAAAAAGCTCTCCACAACTCTCCCCCTCTCCTTATGTCTCTATCCCAGTCCTTACCTCTCCTCCTCCCTCTACACTCTCTTCCTGCTTCTTCTCTCTCTGTGTCTCTCTCTCCCCTCAGGATCACGCGCTCCACATACCTGTGTCTTACTCTATGCATGTGGAGGAGCACTTCCCAGAGACAGCACTACAATGAGAGGGCAGAAAGTGGGCTTTCCTACAAATACATGTCTGTGCTGTAGAGTTATGGGGGGTGGTTCAGTCCCACGGTGGTCCTGCATCCTATTGACAGTGGTATGGCAGGTGTTTCTAATATTTTGTACCAATCATACACATCAAATCAAATTTTATTTATATAGCGCCTTTCATACGAGAGTATCTCAAAGCACCGTACAATACAAAGCTAAGAAAATCACAATGAAATTCATGGGAATCCCAAGGCGTGACAACTGACAACAATGAGACCATTCAATTAAAAACAGACTAATAAAGAATATGCTGAAAACAGAAATTAAAAAACAGATACAAACTGGTTTTAATTATATATATAATTTAATATTTTATATAGATTTGTATCAATAAAACAATAAGAGTTTAAAACAAAAAATGTTATAAAAATAGACTGCAAAATAAGCACACCAAGATAAAGAAGCTTTTTTTTTTTATGAAAATCCATTCTCAATCTTGTCTTAAAAACAGTACGAGTCCCAGCTTCCCTGACAGCACAGGTTTTGAATACTTTTGCAAGCAAGATATTTCAGTTTTTTATTTTTCTTAAAAATATTTCCCAACATAAAACCAGTGTCACCTTACAATAAATGATTTTGAGTTTCAGTGTTTTAAAATAAAATATCAAACAGAACGAAATTTCAATGTACCATTTGTAATTCAGTAATATGAGAGAATTGGTCAGGGTTCTGAATACTTTTGCAAGGCACTGTATATGTATATATATTGTAAACGAGCCTTGCGGCTCGGGTTCGTTTTGCCCCTTTAAAATAAAACAATTTACCACTTCAATTAAACAACGATGCATTTCCCCAAACTAACAAAAACCCACACCTTTTACTGCAGGGATGATTCCAATCCCATCCCCACTGTGCTACTATATATATATATATATATATATATATATATATATATATATATATATATATATATTAAAATTAAAACATGTTTGTATCTTTTTTAATTGCTGTTTTCAACATATTCTTTATTAGTCTGTTTTTAATTGAATGGTCTCATTGTTATCAGTTGTCACGCCTTGGGATTCCCATGAATTTCATTGTGATTTTCTTTGCTTTGTATTGTACGGTGCTTTGAGATACTCTCGTATGAAAGGCGCTATATAAATAAAATTTGATTTGATGTGTATGATTGGTACAAAATATTAGAAACACCTGCCATACCACTGTCAATAGGGTGTAGGACCACCATGGGACTGAACCACCCCCCATAACTCTACAGCACAGACATGTATTTGTAGGAAAGCCCACTTTCTGCCCTCTCATTGTAGTGCTGTCTCTGGGAAGTGCTCCTCCACATGCATAGAATAAGACACAGGTATGTGGAGCGCGTGATCCTGAGGGGGGAGAGACACAGAGAGAGAAGTGTAGAGGGAGGAGGAGAGGTAAGGGCTGGGATAGAGATATCAAAATCATATTTCTTCCATTAACATATGAGACATCTCTAATACATGTGATCTATTACCTAGTTTGGTGTGTGTTGTGTATTTTATTGTGTAATTCACTGGGGGTCGGAAGGGGTGAAAAGAAATTAAATGCAGGGCTGCTTTTCTTACTGGCTCTTTCTTTGTCTGGAGTTTCTGTTTCTGACTACAAATGCGAGGGAATTCAACATTCGCTGCTATTGCCTGCTACTTGAGTCGACTACAATATGCATTGCAGGGGAAGCTACTGTACAGTCCTTTTAAAAGGACTAGAAAAGCTGGTAGAAAGATTGAATTGCTTTGAAATGCTGCTGTTGAATCTACATGTATAGCATGCTGTGTTAAATTGGGATACAGGCAGAAGAACATGTTTTAAAATCACGAGGCCAGCACTTTAAATGTGATATCTACCCCATTTCTCTTAGTATTGTATTAACATCACTGCACTGCTCCTCGATAGGACTCTTATAAACTGGAGAGAAGAGTCACAGAATTCCCTGGACGAGATTCTGCTCTAGTGGCTGAAACACAGAGACAATATTTTAATAAGAAGGGGCTTGTATAAAGAGAACACTTTCTCAACAAGTGATGTTTTCATATGTGTGCAGAGCACGAGAGATCTCAGTGAATGATAAACGGTAACAAACACCTCAGTTTCTGCTCAACCTGTTTATCAAAACCTGGCCTCAGTCCAAAGCCCACCTCTTAGAGCTTTATATAACTCCTGGAATTCAGAAACACAGGAAAGTTTCATTTCTTGTGAAACCCATCCCTGTCTCTGTATCATCTGAACAGAAACAGCAGAAGCACATATTGTGATTCCAGCCCAGGATCACACTTCATGGTGAATCGAGGGTATTGACACAACTATTCCAATGGCTGGAGTTCCATCCTTCATATATTCCTGTACAGAACTAGACACTCTAACACAGCAGTCAAACCCATTGTTAATACTGTGATAAATCAGGAGAAATGGACAGTCTAAACATGGAAACAAGCTTGTTCTTGTTATTCCACTTGTTCTCCTTGTTGAAGAAGAAAACTCCCCTCCCCTCCAAAAACAATTGAGAACTGAAGTGGAGGCATTTCTGTCCATTTTACCCACTCAGATCCCTCGCTTTCTAAATATATTGGTGCGTCTGAAAAGATAATTCAATCTATAACAAAAACATTGTCAATTGAAAAAAAAACAAGTTAGAAGAACGCAACAGCTAGTGATATCAAACACAAAAGTCCAAGTTAGGAGAAACAATTGGGGCAACCTGGTCAAGCATCAAGCAAATAGGCACACATGGAAAGGTGCTGGGGCCCAACATTCACACAATTGTTGCTTGTACCCAGAGTAAAGATGCTGAGACACATATGTGCCAAGGAAAGTGCTCAACACAGACTGAAGTGCTCTTGGTTATCCTTACAAGCACTACTACAGAGAGAAAGACAGACAAGGAATGGGAGAGGCGTCATCACATGCTTTGGGAAGACACACGGACAACATGCAGGTAAGGCACAGGTAGATGAGGGCACACATGGACAGACATTTAGCCCATACATAAAAGAATACCTCAAAGAGCATGAGGCAGTATATTTCCAACAATGAAGATGATGAACAAGACCAATAAAGGCAACGAGTGCAAGAGATAATGAGAATGCAAGGGAAGTGTATGGGAAGTGACAGTTGCTGGGGCAGGCATTGCAGATCCAGGGCTGGGGTGTTGGAGCCTTTTTCTTGGTTGTGCATTGTCAATGTTTGTTGTTGCAGATGTGACTTTTGAGCTGATAAGGGAATGGTTACAATCCCCTTGAAGTTGTACAAAGAGCATTTCAATGTAAAGTGGAGCGATGAAAAAAAGAAGCCAAGTTAGAAGCAACAATTGTATGAATCCTGGGCCGCAGCACCTTTCCAATTGTGCCTATTTGCTTGATTCTTGACAAGGTTACCCCAATTGCTTCTCCTAACTTGGGATTTTGTGTTTGATATCACCCCTTTAAACGGCTGTTGAGTTTTTCTAACTTGTCTTTTTACATTGAAATATTTTTGTTTATATATATATATATATATATATATATATATAGTGAACTGGTGAAGTCCACGTAAATATGAGATGTGTACGTAGTGCCTGTTTTGGTGCAGAAGAACGTGACAGAGACCCAGGTCCAAGGAGATTTCGGTTTTAATAATTTTCCTTTTCCTCTTATATTCCACAAATGAACACACAGAAGTTCCAATTATCAAGACAAATAATAACACAACTCAAATAAACACAGTCCAGGACTTTTTGTGGAACGAGACCCTCAGGTAAGAAATGGCTTGCTGTATCCAAGTTTCTTTGTTGGTGGCTTGGTATTGTGGCTTCTTTCTCTTTTCCAGGTTGTCGCGGACATCCACCAGATGGCGCTGTGGAGTTGTGGTAGTCCCCGTCCTACTCACAGGTTTGTAATCCCGACGGCCCCGGAAGCCTGTTTGCAGTATAGTGCGGCCCCAACACCCGGCCAACCTTTCGTAAAGGTAAGTAATAACACTGCTGTGTAGAATAGAATTAATACAGGTGAAAAACAGTGAGCACTGAGCGTTCTCTAACTCTCGCCTCTCTGTTGCAGGTTCCACTATTCCCCGGACATAAAATAAAGTGGTTTTCATTTAAATCACCCTTTCTGTGTCCCTGCGTAATTTGTACACCGTTCAACTCTTCCAGCCGAACACAGTCCTCCTGGGTTAATCAGTTGCCCAGTTCGTGGGCTTTTGATACAGTCTTTAAGCACTCTGTTTACATACACACAAGTCCCGTACTTCCATAGCTCCCAGCATATCAACAGTACAACACAGCGTACTCACTCTACAGCGGTCAGTGTTCTCTGCGTTGCTCCGATGCAGGGAAGCCTGTAGTCCGCCGTGTTGTTTCCAAGGTAAAACCAGTGCACAGTCCCGCTGTAGAAACAATGGTTGTCTCCGACTGGTGACAATGGTAGTCCACAAGGTTGCTTCAATGGAATGTCCCACTACGCTGTACCGTTTTAGAAACGAGTGCTACAATTGTATTCCTCTGAGTTACCACTGGTTAATTTCCCAATTTCGCTCCCAATGCCGCTGCCCACCTCTCTCTCTCTCTCTCTCTCTCTCTCTCTCTCTCTCTCTCTCTCTCTCTCTCTCTCTCTCTCTCTCTCTCTCTCTCTCTCTCTCTCTCTCTCTCTCTCTCTCTCTCTCTCTCTCTCTCTCTCTCTCTCTCTCTCTCTCTCTCTCTCTCTCTCTCTCTCTCGTGCACCTGTTCTCCCTCTCCCCTCTAGCTGATTCCCGCAGCTTTTTAAAGCTACCGCTGTTACCCGTCATGCACGGTGTGTTTGCCCCGTTGTTAGGATTTGTAGTTCCTAGTCGTTCTGGGTCTCTAACCCCTTTGACACTCTTAATTTCACACTGTGTGTGTGTGTATGTGTGTCTCAGTGTGTGAGTGTCAATGTGTGTGTGTGTGTCAGTACCTGTGTGTGTCTCAGTGTGTGTGTGTGTGTCAGTGTGTGTGTATAAGTCCGTGTGTGTGTGTCAGTACCTCTGTGTTTGTGTGTATGTGTGTCTGTGTGTGTGTCAGTACCTGTGTGTGTGTGTGTGTGTGTGGGTGTGTGTGTCAGTACCTGTGTGTGTCTCAGTGTGTGTGTGTGTGTCAGTGTGTGTGTATAAGTCCGTGTGTGTGTGTCAGTACCTCTGTGTTTGTGTGTATGTGTGTCTGTGTGTGTGTCAGTACCTGTGTGTGTGTGTGTGTGTGTGGGTGTGTGTGTCAGTACCTGTGTGTGTGTGTGTGTCAGTACCTGTGTGTGTGCGTGTGTGACAGTGTGTGTGTGTGTGTGTGTCAGTACCTGTGTGTGTGTGTGTGTGTCAGTGTGTGTATAAGGCTGTGTGTGTGTTTCAGTACCTGTGTGTGTGTGTGTGTGTGTCAGTTACTGTGTGTGTATAAGTGTGTGTGTGTGTGTCAGTACCTGTGTGTGTCAGTGTGTCAGTGTGTCAGTGTGTGTGTCAGTACCTTTGTGTGTGTGCGTGTTAGTACCTGTGTGTGTGTGTGTATAAGTCTGTGTGTGTGTGTCAGTACCTGTGTGTGTGTGTGTCTCAGTGTGTGTGTTTGTGTCAGTGTGTGTGTGTCAGTACCTGTGTGTGTGTCAGTACCTGTGTGTGTGTGTGTGTCAGTACCTGTGTGTGTGTGTGTCAGTACCTGTGTATAAGTCTGTGTGTGTGTGTGTCAGTACCTGTGTGTGTGTGTGTGTGTGTGTCAGTGTGTGTGTATAAGTCTGTGTGTGTGTGTGTCAGTACCTGTGTGTGTGTGTGTGTGTGTGTCAGTACCTGTGTGTGTGTGTCTGTGTGTCTCAGTTTGTGTGTGTGTGTGTCTCAGTATGTGTGTCTGTCAGTGTGTGTATAAGTCTGTGTGTGTGTGTGTGTGTGTGTGTGTGTGTGTGTGTGTCTCAGTGTGTGTGTCTGTCAGTGTGTTTATAAGTCTGTGTGTGTGTGTGTGTCAGTGTGTGGCAAACATGACATATCGATACTGTACGTTTAACAGAGAGCCACTTGCGTATAAAAGCTGAACAATTAGCTTGTTGAGGAGGCTTGCTGGAGGTCACTACGGGTGCTGTATGGAGGTTGGCGGTTCCTGTTTGCTATGCAGTCTGGGATGGAAGGCATTGTGTGATGTCATCAGGAAGTTTGGAGCTGAGTGCTGTGACTGATGGCGTGTTCGAACGAAACAATTTTGAAAGGGAAAAAGTGTTCTATATTATCAGCGGCTGCATGAGGAAAACGTTAACTAAACTACTTGCCAAGTATTTGGAACAAACTACGTGCCGGAGGCCAGATGAACAAACAAGGTTAACTAACCTGTTTGTTCCAGCGGAACAGGTCGTACAGCTTTGGAATTGGGTAGTTTGGTTTTAGGTCATTGAAAGGATTCCCGCATCGTTGTTTCGATTGCTAAAGGGAATTTGACATTTTTGTGACTGGTTCAATATCCAATTCAGTCGCTGTAAGGAAGAGAAAATAATTCGAATATAACTGACTTGCAGCATATTAAATGAACATTACTCTGTCTATCAGAACTGCTATAGAATTACCGCCAATCCTTGTGTGCTATTACAGACTCGTGTGTTATTTTCCGTACTTTATTATTTTTCTTCTATTTATTTATTTTGTTTTGACCAGTAAATAATTATAAATATTGCTTTATAGTATACTGTTTTTTTTTGTTTCTGTATTTTATTTTAGTAAATTGTTAATTAATTTTTGCTTTGTTGATTAATTGTTGGGTATGTATATTGCGTTGTGTGTGTTTGCTGAGACTATTGAAACCCGGCTTGCAGTTTAATAGTGTAAATTGGCTCGTGAGGGTATATTCCCGCAACCACTGGCGTTGATTACTAAAGAGGTGTTTTTGGTAACACGATGGTAAAGTTAGTTTGTCTCTTGGAAGGACCTATTTAAAGCAGGTTTCCAATAGGGATGAAAAGCTTTTCATTGTTGTGTACTGTTTGTTACTACCATAGCAATTAACTGTTATTTTTATGTTTGGTTAATTAATATTTTGTTCTGTACATGTTTTGTTTCTTTGTTCTGTAAAACTTTTTTTTTTTTTTATTTTGTTTATAATTTGGTTTCATTA
This sequence comes from Acipenser ruthenus, assembly GCF_902713425.1. NCBI lineage: Eukaryota > Metazoa > Chordata > Actinopteri > Acipenseriformes > Acipenseridae > Acipenser > Acipenser ruthenus. The sequence goes on along the minus strand of NC_081241.1, from coordinate 879,298 downwards.
TTTTGGGTAAATGGACTTAAAGCTGGAGCCATCTAAATATATATATATTTTACCTCATAAGCAACTTGTTTGATCATTCAATTAATTACTAGTCCCCTTTTACTCTGGTTGATATAGGACTTGAATAGGATAATGGGCTTTCTGGTCCTGGTAATGTGGTTAAGTTAAATAATTTGATAGGACATTTATTACTATCTGGCACCCCAGGGCTTGACGCCGTTACAGTGTTAACAATATTTTTTATATATATTACTGTTGTAAATCATGAAAGTAATAGGTTAACCAAAGAAAAAAACCTACTTACCTATCACAGTTTCTTCTGTGTCTTCAACACTGCTGTCATCACTGAGAGGGATTGGTGCAAATACCTCAGTGTAGTTCCTGAAAGGAGACAAATACAAATCTGAAAACAAATTCTGCAATGGTATCTTGGTAATAAAGCTAACCAAGAGGTTAATTGTTTAACTATGCAAGTTTTATAATTCCAAATGTTTTCCCGCCTTTGTTAAGGACTAATTAGTCAGAACTTCAATGTCAAGTATAACTAACAACTAAAAAAATATAAAAAAGTACAATTCTGTTTATTCTGTATTAAAAACCAACATTTGGGCTGTATTATGATTAATCCAAATGAAAATCTTGAAATAAACACACATAATAAATTCAAGAAAAGCCAAGGTGGGGAATGAAACAACCTACATTTTAACTGTAATAATAAAAATAAAAACAAATTCAAAGTTGCACAATCCTTTAACTATATTAGCTATACTGATTTTAGGAATATGAAGTCTTACTGATTTTAGGAATATGAACAATAGTGCTAATCGAGGTCTGTGAAACAACCCCATTAACCCATTAAGTTAAAAATGCTGGTTTGTATGAAACTATGCAAACACAAACAAGAATAGACACTCAATTCACTTGTAGCTACAAAGGGTACTTCCAGATCAGAAATACAAAATTACACCAAAAAGTCCACTGACTTAATACAGACTCCCATCAACTGCATTCTATAATAAATGGAAGAAATCTATCATAGTCATTTTTTGTTATTAATCAAGACTACACACACAGCTGCAGAACATAAATAGGCTACTGTAGCAGTCCTTCAAATAAGTCCAAATGAAAAACTTTAAAACTCCAATTGAGTTTTGCACAGTTCTGATTAAAACCAAAATATGCACCCCGTCACAAAAAGCAATATTGGCCAACACTGAACGTCTACAATTTTACAGAGCGTAAGTAAACACATAGTGCATTGTGGGATTGAATGGGGGGAGGGGGCGCTGTTTTTATACATAGTAAAAGATACAAAACAGACTTTTCTCCTGCCAAAAATGTATTATTAATGTATGTAAACTGCTAAAAAAAATGTTTTTTTTGTTTTTTTTAAATTAATGTATATAAAAAAACAAGTACTAAAAAGCATCTCGGTTCAGTGTGTGTGTGTAAAATCGCAGATTTTGGCGACAGCTTATTATGTTAGATAGATAGATAGATATATAAATATAACATGTCGTCCTGCTCTGGATCAAAGACGGCGCGTTTCTGTTTCCACCGAATACACAGAGGAGCGCGCTTACAAAGCATTTTCAAAACTGATTCGCTGGTACGATGGTGGTTAACATGAATAGCAGGGCGATGCAGTGTCGTTCATAAACTTAAATAATGTTATTAACTATGCGCGTTACAAAAATGTAATTATTGAATCGATTATCCAGTATTTATATTGATTTTCGATTTAATCGTAGCAGCCTTAGTACACAATAATGACATCACATCAAAATGTATGTAACTTATACAAGCTCAAACATTGGAGCGGAGCCCACGTTCCTGAATATTGTTGGAGCACGGGCACCTCGGGCCCATACAACTCGCCGCATATATGCATATATATATATATATATATATATTTGTTTTAGCAGTTTACACAACATTAATACTCCATTTGTTGTATGAGAAAAGTGTGTTTTGTATTATTTACTGTGTGTAATAACCTTCACCTCCCCCCCATTCAATCACACAATTTCTGCATACCTAAATTCAACGGTACTGTTGAGCGTTGATCATAACTGCCCTTATGCACACACACGTGGAGAAACTCCCACAATCATATTCGCCGTCAAAACAACACATGAACACAGCTTCAACTAGTCGACTGAGGTCAAACAAAACAACACATGAACACAGCTTCAACTAGTCGACTGAGGAAAAACAAAACAACACATGAACACAGCTTCAACTAGTCGACTGAGGAAAAACAAAACAACACATGAACACAGCTTCAACTAGTCGACTGAGGTCAAACAAAACAACACATGAACACAGCTTCAACTAGTCGACTGAGGAAAAACAAAACAACACATGAACACAGCTTCAACTAGTCGACTGAGGAAAAACAAAACAACACATGAACACAGCTTCAACTAGTCGACTGAGGTCAAACAAAGCAACACATGAACACAGCTTCAACTAGTCGACTGAGGAAAAACAAAGCAACACATGAACACAGCTTCAACTAGTCGACTGAGGAAAAACAAAACAACACATGAACACAGCTTCAACTAGTCGACTGAGGTAAAACAAAACAACACATGAACACAGCTTCAACTAGTCGACTGAGGAAAAACAAAGCAACACATGAACACAGCTTCAACTAGTCGACTGAGGAAAAACAAAACACATGAACACAGCTTCAACTAGTCGACTGAGGAAAAACAAAACAACACATGAACACAGCTTCAACTAGTCGACTGAGGTCAAACAAAGCAACACATGAACACAGCTTCAACTAGTCGACTGAGGAAAAACAAAGCAACACATGAACACAGCTTCAACTAGTCGACTGAGGAAAAACAAAACAACACATGAACACAGCTTCAACTAGTCGACTGAGGTCAAACAAAGCAACACATGAACACAGCTTCAACTAGTCGACTGAGGTCAAACAAAACAACACATGAACACAGCTTCAACTAGTCGACTGAGGAAAAACAAAACAACACATGAACACAGCTTCAACTAGTCGACTGAGGAAAAACAAAACAACACATGAACACAGCTTCAACTAGTCGACTGAGGTAAAACAAAACAACACATGAACACAGCTTCAACTAGTCGACTGAGGAAAAACAAAACAACACATGAACACAGCTTCAACTAGTCGACTGAGGAAAAACAAAACAACACATGAACACAGCTTCAACTAGTCGACTGAGGAAAAACAAAACAACACATGAACACAGCTTCAACTAGTCGACTGAGGTCAAACAAAGCAACACATGAACACAGCTTCAACTAGTCGACTGAGGAAAAACAAAGCAACACATGAACACAGCTTCAACTAGTCGACTGAGGAAAAACAAAACACATGAACACAGCTTCAACTAGTCGACTGAGGAAAAACAAAACAACACATGAACACAGCTTCAACTAGTCGACTGAGGTCAAACAAAGCAACACATGAACACAGCTTCAACTAGTCGACTGAGGAAAAACAAAGCAACACATGAACACAGCTTCAACTAGTCGACTGAGGAAAAACAAAACAACACATGAACACAGCTTCAACTAGTCGACTGAGGTCAAACAAAGCAACACATGAACACAGCTTCAACTAGTCGACTGAGGTCAAACAAAACAACACATGAACACAGCTTCAACTAGTCGACTGAGGAAAAACAAAACAACACATGAACACAGCTTCAACTAGTCGACTGAGGTCAAACAAAGCAACACATGAACACAGCTTCAACTAGTCGACTGAGGTCAAACAAAACAACACATGAACACAGCTTCAACTAGTCGACTGAGGAAAAACAAAACAACACATGAACACAGCTTCAACTAGTCGACTGAGGAAAAACAAAACAACACATGAACACAGCTTCAACTAGTCGACTGAGGAAAAACAAAACAACACATGAACACAGCTTCAACTAGTCGACTGAGGTAAAACAAAACAACACATGAACACAGCTTCAACTAGTCGACTGAGGAAAAACAAAACAACACATGAACACAGCTTCAACTAGTCGACTGAGGTCAAACAAAGCAACACATGAACACAGCTTCAACTAGTCGACTGAGGAAAAACAAAACAACACATGAACACAGCTTCAACTAGTCGACTGAGGAAAAACAAAACAACACATGAACACAGCTTCAACTAGTCGACTGAGGAAAAACAAAACAACACATGAACACAGCTTCAACTAGTCGACTGAGGAAAAACAAAACAACACATGAACACAGCTTCAACTAGTCGACTGAGGAAAAACAAGACAACACATGAACACAGCTTCAACTAGTCGACTGAGGAAAAACAAAACAACACATGAACACAGCTTCAACTAGTCGACTGAGGAAAAACAAAACAACACATGAACACAGCTTCAACTAGTCGACTGAGGAAAAACAAAACAACACATGAACACAGCTTCAACTAGTCGACTGAGGAAAAACAAAACAACACATGAACACAGCTTCAACTAGTCGACTGAGGAAAAACAAAACAACACATGAACACAGCTTCAACTAGTCGACTGAGGTCAAACAAAACAACACATGAACACAGCTTCAACTAGTCGACTGAGGAAAAACAAAACAACACATGAACACAGCTTCAACTAGTCGACTGAGGAAAAACAAAACAACACATGAACACAGCTTCAACTAGTCGACTGAGGAAAAACAAAACAACACATGAACACAGCTTCAACTAGTCGACTGAGGAAAAACAAAACAACACATGAACACAGCTTCAACTAGTCGACTGAGGTAAAACAAAGGCCAGAACAGCTCTGCCACCGACCAAAAGAGTAATTGTTACCTACAAAATAAACGGATAAAATCCATTTTAGTTTCGTACATACCCTAACAGCTTCTATTTTGGGCGTATGTTCAGTCAATGGGGGTAGAAAATGCCCGTCACGTATAATATGGCGCTAAAACTGCGGTCGAAAAAGAAAGCGGAACAAGTCAGTTAATCTTGTGAAAACTTCCTGTTTTAGACCCGGAAGTGCTCTTACGTCATTTCTGGCACACATTTTTTATTTGTAGCGCATCTACAAGGTTTCACACACGTTTAAAAAAAATCACACCGCTTTATAAATTACGCCCCCTTGAAAAAAAAAATGCGCATTTTTTTCCCACACTTTTTTAAAATGTTCACAAACATTTTTTTGGCCACTCTTTTAAAATGCTCACATTTTTTTGCTATCCCTTTTTTAAAATGTTCACAACCTTTTTTTTTGCCACCCTTTTTTAAAATGCTGACAATGTGTTTTTTGTCACCCTTTTTTTAAAATGCTCACATTTTTTTATTTTTGCTACCTTTTAAAAAAAATTCACACCAGTTTTTTTTTTTTTTCGTTTTGCACTTCAGGGCCACCGTAGGGAAATGCATCACAGCGTCTTTCAATATGGAGAGTGCTGAATTAACGTCATTGTGTTTAAATGCATTAATCAACCTCCCACAAAACTGTGTTATTAATGAGGAAATAAATGATTGACACAACATTATATGTTGTTGATGACATTGAGATCATAATCCCATCATGATGAGATATATTATATATTTTATGTGAAAGTATATAGAAAACTGTATATTTTGTGATTATCCCTGTATTTTAAACACAATATTAATAAAAAATACAGTCACAAAACACAAATTACAAAATACAATCACAACTCTAAGTCGCCCTGGGTAATGGCATCTGCTAAGAAAATAAATAATATGAGCTCCCCAGTGTCCCAGTGAGGAAATCCCCGGCCAGATCCTTAAAAGCACACCTCACCTGCAAGAGCTACCCAACTGGAAACTTTACATCGTTTGCTTACAAATGTAGCAGCACTTGTAACTCGGCAGAAACGACAATAAGAAGAAGGGAGTTCCCATGCAAGACCAGTATGTCTGTGTTACCATGTAGACATAACAATGCAAGTCTAATATTGACCAGACTGCACCCAGCTACCTCCAGACCCTCATCTCTCCCTACACCCCCACTCGACCTCTCCGCTCCGCCTGCACTAGAAGACTGGCTCTACCTCCGCTACGCTCCCCTGCCTCCAGAGCCCGCTCCTTCTCCACCCTTGCTCCGCAGTGGTGGAACGACCTTCCTACAGATGTCAGGACTGCCCAGTCCCTGACCACCTTCCGGCGCCTCCTCAAGACTCACCTCTTCAGACAGCACCTGTAGAAACTCCTCTTTTCCCTCTGAACACTTTATCACCATCCTTAATGCGCTTTACTTGCTCTTAACTGCCCCCTATTTTACTGAATTTAATCCTGTACTTTAGCGTACTGTAATCTGTCACAAGTGTTATTTAATCTGTAGTATTTTGTATTTAATTATATCCTGATGTAACTATCACTGACACTGTTATCTGCTCCGTTATTGAATCGTATTTTGTCATACTTGTACTTGCTAGAACCAAAGTCATTATATTTTTTATCTTGCTCTTAATTGTATTATTACTTGCACTGTGATTCTTGAAATGTATTTTTGTTTATGACTGTAAGTCGCCCTGGATAAGGGCGTCTGCTAAGAAATAAATAATAATAATAATATTATTTTGCAGTGATTGCAGGGAGAGGGCTGCCTGTATGAACAGAGACTTGCATGTTTCAAACATCCATTTGAAGCCCCCAGGTTTGTTATTATTAGTTAGTCCTGCTATCGTGCATTGTTTCCAGTACAACAGTTTACACGCTTAAAATATTTTGATTTATTAGTGACGTAATAAACAGGACAGAGGGTCATATTTGCTAACCTTATCGACCAGATGCCGAAATCCATTGAGAATAATGACCACACACCTTTTCAGCATTTTTGAAGGGCTATTAATTTATCATCTTTAGGTCTAACAGGCTGGACATTGGTACAGACTACCCTTGTGTACAGTAGATTGTGCAAACCGAATCTCTGACCTGTAGCTTCAGTGGTTTGGCTGTAGGACCCTCCCATAGAACCTTGAAAAAAAAACACTTACGAAATACTACTCGTTTTCTACCTTCTTTACCCTAATTCAGCAACCCCTTGGAATAGAAACACCATTCAAAGTGTTCTGACATCAGAGTGATGCTCTGAATACGTGTGCCAGATATCAGAAAGATCAATACTGTAATACAAATGTTATCCCAAAAAAGATTGGAAAATACGGACTGCTTTGTTAGGCTTCAAAACGCTATCTATGTATGGTTGCTGAGAGGGTTCTGGACGGTCTAGAAAGCTCAGCAAAGAACCTCTAGGGGGCATGTTCAATACTGTATTATTATTATTATTATTATTATTATTATTATTATTATTATTATTAATATCTCTGTATGCATGTCTGTGTCCCTATACATCTTTTTTATTCTATTTTATTTGATGTACTGTTTTTAACTTTCTGGGTCACATTTCGTCACGAATTGAGGAATTAAGAATGGTGTGTGTAACATATTAAACTATCAGATTTGTTCCTGTGTGGGATGGGACAATAAAAAAACAAAAAATTAAACGATGTTTATCTTTACAGCTTCCAGGTTAGTAACATAAATAACAAGGGAAATAGCGCCCCCTGTCAAGCTGCAGAAAGAAAAGCTTACAGCACCTGGTATTCCCAGGCGGTCTCCCATCCAAGTACTAACCAGGCCCGACCTTGCTTAGCTTCCGAGATCAGACGAGATCGGGCGTTCTCAAGGTGGTATGGCCGTAAGCGAACGACTCTCTTGGTTTATCTCTTTCATAGTATTAGGTAAATATCATTCATGCAGTGACAGGTTGGGGGAGGGATTTCCAGATCTCTAATTTGTCACAAACAGTAACACTTAAGCAGCTCTGGGCTGCACATGTGCGGGCCAATAGCAAGGCTCATGCATGGTAATACGTGTTACTAGAAGGGAGCGCTAGCCTTGAGCTTTGCAGCATAAAACAATACATTTGAATGGTCTTTATGCAAAAGAGCTATTCGTCCAACACTGTGCCCCACACACACCTTTTTATACTCGATGGCACCTCTGATTTGAAGCAGAGAATGTACAAAAGACACATTGGGCAAACATTTGTTTACATTTTTGAATTTCATTCACGCAGACGTGTCGGCTTTTCTACACATCCATCACTTTTGTGGAACAGCTCACATGTCGCAAATGCGGGAATCTCGACTGTGTCGTTTCTGGGAGCGGGGGGGCTGCGTTCGCGCTCTCCCCTGGTGTTATAATCCAAGTTAAAAACACAGGTATTGAAAGCAATTAGCGATTATTCTCTATATCTCCAGCAGGTGGCTCTGTCAGACTGGGAATGAGATGTTGTTTTTTCTTTCGGAGCGTATAATGTTCTAGAAAGTACCTCAGTGTTTTATGTACATGTATTGTGAAGTGTTTCATATTGAGAAGACAAAGTAACGAGTCAGCGGCACGTGTATCAAAGTTACAAAGTTGCTAATATTAAGAAGACGAGGTTCAGCGGTCCAGTTGTTTTTTTAAACATAGTGTTTCAGTGCTGTACAGACGTTCTATGTCGTTAGTAGTAATATTACTATAGCTTATGTCAAAAGTCTGATTTATGATCCTTTTGACCTTTTGACCTTATATGTATGAAAATATGAATATATAATGAGGGGGCGTGGATTTTATATAAGAGTATGAGAATATATATATATATAATGTTCCTATAAGCTTATTTCACGTCTTTTATAAGATATGTACAAAAATCAGTGTTTAATATGTTATTTATGTAATCAGGGGCTAGGGGGTTTAACCAAGTTTTTATAAATGCTTATGATAACTTATGCTTGGTGCAGACAACATTAAAGTCTTAGTATTTTTTACATAAGACACTTAATGAAAAAGAGAATGTTTAAAAGAAGTTAATAAAAGCAAAAAAGAAAACGACTTATTCGACATTTAAAAGCATTTAAACAAACATTACACACAGAAATCACAGTAAAACTTGGAGCGTTTTGTCGTTTTAAAAAGGGTCACAGACATATATGCTTATGGTGTATATATATATATATATATATATATATATATATATATATATGCATATACACTTATTGCATTTGTCCATATTTTCATAAATCCTTGTTTAATAAGACGCATGAGGTTGTTCAAAGGTTTGAGGCGCAGTGATTTTTTCATTTTGATATGCTCATGTTATCTTATGCGGGGTGGATACATATTTTTACCAGGATACGTTAAAAGTAAAAGATATTTTCACATACGAAAACCAATAGTTGAAACAGGAGAAAGTTTAAAATAGCGTATCACAAAAGCAAAAAAAATTCAGAAAACAACTTATTCGACATTTAAAAAGTGTTTAAACAAGTATTACACACATAAATCACAGGACAACTTGAGCGTTAGTCGATTTAAAAGCGTATCGCCAAAACAAAATAAATAAAAGAGATACTAAATTAAATATTTATAAAAGAACACAAACAAAACAAAATCTACCAGAGTACAATTTCTGAAAAAAAGCTCTCTTACCGTTTTCAAAAAAACTCCCCGGACAAACGCATAAATCCTGCCTGAATTCTCTCTCATGCTTCTTCTCTCTTCAAACTTCAGCTGAGGAATCACTTCAAAAGCGCGTCTGTGACTTAAATAGGGGGCGGGTCCTTTACACCGCACATGCGCGCTACTACATACAGACACACTCACACGTGCGCGCACACGCACACTCACACACTCACACGTGCGCGCGCACGCACACACACACACACACACACACACTGACACACACACACACAGACACACACACACAGACACACACACACACACACACACTGACACACACACACACAGACACACACACACAGACACACACACAGACACACACACACACACACACACACACCACCGCACACACTCACACACACACACCATCATACACAGACACACACACACACACACACACACACACACACACACACACCAAGGGCGTAGGTTTGGTTTGAACATTGTTGGGGACACAATTTTTTAGGGGGGCGGAGTCACGGTCGCTAGGGGGGTTCGGGGGCATGCCCCCCCGGGAAGAATTTTTTTAGAAGACAACTGTTAATTGGTCGCTTCTGGTGGCTTGAAATGAATGCTGGACATGAATCGAGGACAATCTGATTGACATGAAGTTGGATGGTATACACTTAAAACACTATGATAAAGTGTCCCTCCTGGAAGCTGGTTTGACATCCCTGCTATAGAATTACTAATAACCTGAATTATAACCTATCCCAGCCTTACTGTAAGCTACCAATACCCCTGGCGCTACAAGCATGAGCACATGCACGCTCACGTGCTCTGCCTGCCTCTCCTGTGTCTGTGCTGCTGCTCGTACCTGGGTGCACTGCTTCATTCACCTGATAAAATAATAAATTGATGCATGCCATATAGAGAGAGAATATAGGGCTATGCTAACTTTATTTGCCGAGTATTACTATACAGCATTAGCCTACTATCAAATCACAATGTGCCTCAAACAATAATATATCTCAAAACTGAGTAACACTTTCACTGTTATAATCACTAAACCATTACAGACCTCACCTGCGACCCTGTTGCTCCACCTGCCTCTGTACTGCTTTTACCAGGTTGCACTGCTTCACTCGCCTGATAAAATGATAAATTGATGCATGCTGTTTAGAGAGAAAGTATGACTCTGCTAACTTCATTAGTAAATTATTGTTACATTTGCTATGAGAATCATTATCAATTGTGTTTATTACTTTAACAACATCTTCCTACTTGCACTTTGACTTTTTGTAAAAAAAAAAAAACTTCCTTATGTCCATCTTTCTTTTTTTGGCTGCTATTATGCTTTAGTCACCTAAAGCCAAATTGAAGTGATTAGCTAACGTTAGTGGGATGACGATATCAAAACATTCTCTCTCTCTCTCTCTCTCTCTCTCTCTCTCTCTCTCTCTCTCTCTCTCTCTCTCTCTCTCTCTCTCTCTCTCTCTCTCTCTCTCTCTCTCTCTCTCTCTCTCTCTCTCTCTCTCTCTCTCTCTCTCTCTCTCTCTCTCTCTCTCTCTCTCTCTCTCTCACACACAATGATTAGCTGTGAAACAAGCTAGCTAGCCACCAAGGATGTGGGGTTAGCAGCTAGCAATGGGTCGCTAACGTAATAGGTCGGTCGGTCGGTCGGTCGGTTTATTCTCTCAAACTATGTTGCTGACGAGCTGACAATACCTTCAGCCCCGGCACCTGGCTTTCATTCAGTCAGTGGCTCACACTCCTATCAGACTGACCGGCAAGCGGCAGCTTCAGATGAGCGTCTTTCCAGAGTCCAGCCAGCGGGTCTCAACCTTTTTTAACTCACGCCCCACTGAAATTAATTTTTATATCTGCCCCCCCCTTTTTTAATTTGACTTTTTAACATTTTTTTATTATTACTGACTATATAGTGCGTTTATTTATCCTCCTGGATAGTCACACTGTCCGTTCAATCAAATACATATGTTCGTGTTCGCTTTTTACACACACGATACAAAAATATCAAGCAAGGAGTAAGTCAGTTACAAAGGGAGGAAGGAGGAGGATTGAAATAATGTGACAACGCATTAAACAACAAACTAAATATCGAATTAAACTGATTATATTATATTTATTCTTATTTTTTAAGTAAATGTGAAAATTGTGGCACAATATACACCGTTTAAGAATGACTAGAATTTTTATTTTATTTTAAACCCGGAGAATTACCTTTCACACCTCAATGAAAACAACACAGTCTGCTTGATCCCAAACGTCAGCCGCGCTCTGAGACCGTGTTACAGTGATGCATTATGGAAGGGCCTAAACCAATCAAATTAGC